>NC_048588.1:12813481-13113481 GCF_013265735.2 Oncorhynchus mykiss | reverse complement strand
ATAAGGCATTGTTGGCAGAATTCACATTTCACATTTCTTGGTAGTCCAAAATATATTGCTACCAGCTGGCCTGGTCCATTGTTTGCTGCCGCCATCCACTCAGGATGCACTTCAGTTTCAATGACTCAAGATTTTGGACAAAAACGTACAAATGTAACTAAGGCTGGGAATGTCAATATAAGGGCACAATGCGAGACCCAGATGCAGACACGGGAGGCAGATGGTTTGAGTCTTGATATTTATTAAACAATCCAAAAGGGGTAGGCAAGAGAATTGTTGTGCACGTCAAAACCAGTTCAGAGTCCAAGAGGTACAGAGTGGCAGGCAGGCTCGAAGTCAGGGCAGGCGGAATGGTCAGGCAGGCGGGTACGGAGTCCAGAAAACAGGCAAGGGTAAAAAACTAGCAAAAGAGAATAGAGGACTAGCAAAAGAGAATAGAAGCAGGAGAACGGGAAAAACGCTGGTTGGCTTGAAATACATACAAGACGAACTGGCACAGAGAGACAGGAAACACAAGGATATATACACCAGGGATAAAAACACTGGGAAAAATCAGCGACACCTGGAGGGGGGGGGGGGGGGGTGGAGACAATCACAAGGACAGGTGAAAGAGATCAGGGTGTGACAGTCAATACAATAGTGATGTTTCGAAGTACTTTCGGAAAGCCGGTGTCATTTGGTTAGCTAGCAAGAAATGTGATCGCTTTGCCAGCTTGCTACAGTATACTGAACTTGAACAATTGTTATCCACAGTTAGCATGCATCTCTCAGTTATTTGCATATCGGCCTACTGTAGCTCTGATTGGCTATGGTGCACCTGTCTGTGTAGAGTCCTGTCCTGGACAAGACCGACACGTTTTATTAGGTTTTATTCACTGCAGTCTCTATTAATTGTCCAAACACACGGAATGTTCACAAATGCCTTACTATACGTAATTCCCAAACATTCTATGAAAGTATGAAAACGTGAAAAAGACCATATCTAAGTGCTCGCTTGTCAGAAACTTTTACAAAAAAAAGAGTCATATTGTTCCTGGGGATTTCATGTTGCTAAAACGCTGTCAGTTCCACTTTAAACACATAGTGTACATCAGAGAGGAAAATACACATATGAAAATATACACACAAATAGAATTCCTAAACACAGTAAGTGCGTTTCCATGTAATCCACTTCAACCTACATATCCTCATCTCACAGTGGCTTCAAAGCTCGCACTGCCCATCATACACACACAACTTCAAAGCAATGGGATTCCTCTTGGCTAAGAAGTCATTCCTCAACACACAATTACAAATATATACACACACTCACACGTGTACACACTCACACATGTACACACACGCACACACTCACACACACACACACACATTAACATGCTAGTAGGCTGTCCATAGTGTGATCAGAAATCGTTTCTCTTCTCTCTCCACCCCTTCATCTCTCATTGCTCCTTTTCTCCTTTGGAGGGTGAAGAGATGACACACATAGCAAATGAGAGGATGACCTCTCTTCTGCTTCATCCCTTGTTCCTACATCAAAAAGAAGAGATAGAAAGGATGGATGAAGATCAAATGTGTTTGTGTGAGAGCTGGAGATAGATTCCCTCCCATGCTTCCTCTAGGGCTTTCAGTGGTATAGTTTATCTCCCTATCTGCTAGAGTACACACACACACACTCACATACACTCACACACACACACACACATACACATACACATACACATACACACACACACACACACACACACACACACACACACACACACACACACACACACACACACACACACACACACACACACACACACACACACTCACACACACACACACACACACACACACACACACACTGAGATGATCACATTCCCCTCTGAGCCTTGGAGAGGAAGAATCACACAGAATAAACACACTAAAAGAGCAGATCCCCCTCCAATTCACTTTAAGACACACGCATACTGTGCACACAAAAACACATACACAAGGTCGCACGCATACTGTATACACAAACACACATACACAAGGTCACACGTATACTGTACACACAAACACACATACACAAGGTCACACGCACACTGTACACACAAACACACATACACAAGGTCACACGTATACTGTACACACAAACACACATACACAAGGTCACACGTATACTGTACACACAAACACACATACACAAGGTCACACCTAACTTGCACAATGAACCTAACTTGCACAATGTCTATTAAAGAGCCACTGAACACGGTAATTGGCAGGTGTCTTTTTCTGTTGCAAGATCTCAGTCATGGAGGTGTGTTCCGTGACCGATTCGTTGTTTGGTTAATGATGTTTGACCCCAATGAGACACCGTGGACGCGGAAGCCTAGTTCACTTCCTCCAAATCCCCAGAATGAATCTAAGAGAACTCAAGACATCTGTAATTAATTTCGAAAATTTTGGCAAGGATGTTTTACATCTAACTAAGATGTTTGGTGCAGTATTTCTCCAGTTTAAAAAATCAGTCATTTGTTGTCTTATGTAAACAAAGTCAGAGATGCTGGGCAGGTCTATCTCACTGTCTATGCTATTGGATAGAGAGCGATCCCCGCAGCTGTTCACCCCATGTTAGCGGGCAAATAGACATCGTCAAATCAAAACCCAACTTTCTTTTACCCATTGTGACACACTAATGTTCCAAACGCCATCTTAGATGAGACTGACTTTATGATCAACGTTTATCTTATTTATCCTTTATAGTCAATTTTGACACGAGAATAACTGTTTCTTTTGTTTTTACCCCCTAATTTCATGGTATCCAATTGTTAGTAGTTACTGTCTTGTCTCATCGCTACATTGTCTATCGCTCGGGAGAGACGAAGGTCAAGAGTCATGCATCCTCCGGAACACAACCCAACCAAGCCGCACTGCTTCTTAACACAGCGCGCTTCCAACCCGGAAGCCAGCCGCACCAATGTGTCGGAGGAAACACCATACACCTAGCGAACTGGTTAGCGCGCACTGGGCTCGGCCCGCCACAGGAGTCGCTAGTGCACGATGAGACAAGGATATCCCTACCGGCCACAGACCACAGATCATAGAAACAAGCTGTTGTCACATACAGTGTGTAGACACTGGTTTGGTGCTGGATATAATGAATATGAGGTTGAAAAGTGGTGGAATTGCCCTTTAACATTATAGAAAAGTGACCGTCTTCAGCACCATCTCATCTCATTTCTACCACCAGTGTTTCCACTATATTCATTTAGCAGCATTGCTGCCACTCTCCCCAAAAATAATGAAATGAGTATACATCATTTTCGGGGTGGTCCAAAAAAATCTATGTAAAAGTAAATGATTAAAACCAGATAGAAAGTATATAGAAAAGATAATGGACCTATATATGTTTTTAAATAAGATCCTCTTTGAGAACTAAAAATAACATAAATAAAAGCTAGTCAGTCTGAGAGAATCTAAAATTCAAAAAATGCCATAGCATGGGGCCCCCATTGATTTTGATGAAGTTTGAGTCACTCAGATAGCATAAGAACACAGCATAAGCCTTGGTAAAATGTATAAAGTTGCAGTAAATTAGCTTTAATACTGTACATTTTCTTTCACCCCATGGCAAAACAAAATTAATGCAGGAAATTTGCTTTAAAACTGAAACCTTTTCTCTCCGCCCCATGGTGAAATGTGTAGAATTGCAATAAATTAGCTTGTGTGTGTGTGTGTGTGTGTGTGTGTGTGTGTGTGTGTGTATGTCTGCGAGTGTGCCAGTGTGTGTATGTGTGTATGTGTGCCAGTGTGTGTGTGTGTGTGTGTGTGTGTGTGTGTGTGTGTGTGTGTGTATGTGTGTATGTGTGTATGTGTGCCAGTGTGTGTGTGTGTGTGTGTGTGTGTGTGTGTGTGTGTGTGTGTGTGTGTGTGTGTGTGCCAGTGTTTGTGTGTTGGTCCTGAGCTGTAATAGTATACATAAATCTTCAGAATGGGTGGGACAGGTTAGTGATGGAGCAAAACTGGGACACACACACACACACACACACACACACACACACACACTCTTGTACATCTCTGCCTCTATGTCGAGACTCCAGAGCCTCTAAATACAGCGGTATTATTAGACTTATAATCACACATATCCTCCATATCATACCAGAACTCTGACCAATGCCTCCATCACTTTTTCCATCTGTTCCTCCTCCTTTCCCTGAGAAATATGACCCCTCTGCTCGCGCTACCATATGCCCATGATAAATCTCCCAGCAACCCTCAATGGTTTCTCACAAAATCAATGTCTAATTTGGAGCATCACTTTATAGACCTTAAGAGAGTGTGTATGTGTGTGTGTGCGCGTGCATGAGTGTGTGTTCACAAATGTCTGTAGGTGAGACTTAACTTTATGTGCACCATCTGTCACGCCCTGACCTTAGTTATCTTTGTTTTCTTTATTATTTTGGTTAGGTCAGGGTGTGACGAGGGTGGTTTGTTTAGTTTTTGGTATTGTCTAGGGGTTTTTGTATGTCTAGGGGTTTTTGTATGTCTAGGGGTTTATACGTCTATGATTGCCTAGATTGGTTCCCAATCAGAGGCAGCTGTTTATCGTTGTCTCTGATTGGGGACCATATTTAGGTAGCCATATTCCTTTGGTATTTTGTGGGTTGTTATTCAATGTTTAGTTGCCTGGTCTACACGAGCCATATAGCTTCACGGTTCGTTGTGTTGTATAGTTTTGTTCAGCGTTCTCTCTTTCATTAAAGAGTTATGTATGCTTACCACACTGCGCCTTGGTCTCCTCGTTACGACTAGCGTGACACCATCTCAATTCGCCCAAAGGATACAAAGGTGAGAAACAGACCAGGAAGCTAGTGAGATGCTGGGCTTGACAGTAAACAAGCTAATAGGCAAATAGCTAGAGTCCAGGCACCACACCCAAATAGGGAATAAGGTTTTCTCTTAATCATATCACAATCAACTTTTACCAGCTGAATGTAGACGCAAATATAATTTTCTGGACATTGGATGAAATCCGCATAAATATTTTGTTAAGACACTCCAGGACAGGTCTGGACCAGATTATGGATAAATAAATCATTTTTGGATCTTTCTATCTGTAAAATACAAAAAGAAAATTGTGCATTTTTTTTCCCAAAGAAAATGTTATCTAGAATAAAAAATGGACAACATATCAACAATTCCCTAAGTCTGGAGAATGTATCTAAGCTTAACCGCACACAATTTGGTCTGCTGAGAAAAATGTACTGGTGTGTGGGAAGAGTCAGACTTACGGGAAATGTCAGTTAAAGACAAGAACACTGAAATTAGACTACCAAATGCCGATTAGACGCCAAATGGCTATTTAAACCTAATCATCATCTCTTCAAAGTAAGTTACTAAATATAGTCCAGTTTGTAACACTATGAAATTAGCTTTTCAATTATGTGTAATTCAATAGTGAGCTTGGAAATGGTTGATGTACAGTGCCAGTCAAAAGTTTGAACACACCTACTCATTCAAGGGTCTTTCTACATTGTAGAATACTAGCGAATACATCAAAACTATGAAATACCACATATGGTATTATGTAGTAACCAAAAAAGTGTTAAACAAATCAAAATATATTTTATATTTGAGATTCTTCAAAGTAGCCACCCTTTGCCTTGATGACAGCTTTGCACACTCTTGGCATTCTCTCAACCAGCTTCACGAGGTAGTCACCTGGAATAAATTTCAAATAACAGGTGTGCCTTGTTAAAAGTTCATTTGGGGAATTTCTTTCCTTCTTAATGCATTTGAGCCAATCAGTTGTGTTGGTGGGGTTGTTATACAGAAGATTCCCTATTTGGTAAAATACCAAGTCCATATTATGTCAAGAACAGCTCAAATAAGCAAAGAGAAAGACATAAGTAAATAGGGAAAATTTCAAGAACTTGAAGACGTTTCTTCATGTGCAGTTGCAAAAACCATCAAGCGCAATGATGAAACTGGCTCTCATGAGGACTGCCACATAAAAGGAAGACACAGAATTATCTCTCCTGTAGAGAATAAGTTCATTAGAGTTAACTGCACCTTAGATTGAAACCCAAATAAATGCTTCAGAGTTCCTACAACAGACACATCTCAACATTAACTGTTCAGAGGACTGCATGAATCAGGCATTCATGGTTGATTTGCTGCAAAGAAACCACTACTAAATGACACCAATAAGAAGAGACTTGCTTGGGCCAAGAAACACGAGCAACGGACATTAGACTGGTGGCGATCTGTCCTTTGGTCTGATGAGTCCAAATTTGAGATTTTTGGTTCCAACCACAGTGTCTTTCTGAAACGCAGAGTAGGTGAACGGATGATCTCCGCATGTATGGCTCCCACTGTAAAGCTTGGAGGAGGTGTGATGGTGTGGGGGTGCTTTGCTGGTGACACTGTCAGTGATTCATTTAGAATTCAAGGCACACTTAACCAGCATGGCTACCACAGCATTCTGTAGCGATTACGCCATCCTATCATTTGTTTTTCAACAGGACAATGACCCAAAACACACCTCCAGGCTGTGTAAGGGCTATTTGACCAAGGAGAGTGATGGAGGGCTGCATCAGATGACCTGGCCTCCACAATCACCCGACCTCAACCCAATTGAGATGGTTTGGGATGAATTGGATTTCGGTTTTTGCAGCAAAATATGAAACTGTGTTTTTTTTACATTGGATAAAAGCAGAGGCACAGAGCTACAAAATGGTAGATCATACACTGCATTTGAACAATGGGAAAGTAATTCTGCTTTTGTGGTATCGAATTGTTTTAGTAGCTACTATCTTGTCTCATCGCTACAACTCCCGTACGGGCTCGGGAGAGACGAAGGTTGAAAGTCATGCGTCCTCCGATACTCAACCAAGCCGCACTGCTTCTTAACACAGCGGGCATCCAACCCAGAAGCCAGCCACACCAATGTGTCGGAGGAAACACCGTGCACCTGGCAACCTTGGAAGGCGTGCACTGCACCCGGCCCGCCACAGGAGTCGCTGGTGCGCGATGAGACAAGGACATCCCTACCAGCCAAGCCCTCCCTAACACGGACGGCGCTAGGCCAATTGTGCGTCGCCCCACGGACCTCCCGGTCGCGGCCGGTTACAACAGAGCCTTGGCGCGAACCCAGAGTCTCTGATGGCACAGCTGGCGCTGCAGTACAGCGCCCTTAACAACTGCGCCTCCCGTGAGGACATCTGCTTTGAAAGTTGATAGAATCGTTCACACCCTCTTAAGCTTTAGCCCTTCCCACTGCTGACAACAATTTACGCTTTTTTGACAACGTTGACTGACGCCAGCCATATTCAGTTGGTGTTGAGCGTTCGTAAATTCGTCAGTTATTCTGTGAAATGACCAGCTACGTCACCATTTCTATTGAAATCTTTACTTGCATAGTGGAGTCTTTTGTTAAGACATGCAGCTAGTTAGCTAAACAATAAACCATAATCCCAACTGATGACGTTACTACCCTGCATAAATCTGCAGGTAGCCAACCAACAAGGTTTAACGTTAGCTAGTTAACTATAACTAAGAAGGCAAATGGCTCTTAGATACGCACAAGATCATACACTAGCGAGCCAGCTAGGTTCGTAATTTAACAATTTTATTTGCATTTACAGACGGCATACAAGTCTGTTATTAAGGCACATGAAATGGCTCTCCTGTGAAGTTGTCACAATCTTGGAGGTGAGCGGACCAAGGAGCAGCGTGAGTATAGTTCCAAATAAACTTACGAAGATCGTAAGGACGTAGTGCCCAAACACACTAACAAACAATCAATATCCCACAAATGCAGGTGGGGGAAAAGTCTACCTAAATATGATCCCCAATTAGAGGCAACGATTACCAGCTGCCTCTAATTGGGAACCACACAAACCACCAACCTAGAAATCTAAACACTAGATAACAGTTTAGTTTCCTGATTACAAGTCACATTCGTGGGAACTCCTTCAAGACTGTTGGAAAAGCATTCCTCATGAAGCTGGTTGAGAAAATGCCAAGAGTGTGCAAAGCTTGTCATCAAGGCAAAGGGTGGCTACTTTGAAGAATCTAAAATCTAAAATATATTTAGATTTTTAACATTTTTTTGGCTACTGCATGATTCCATGTGTTATTTTATTAGTTTTGATGTCTTCACTATTATTCTACAATATTAAAAATTGTAAAAAAAAAAAAATAAGAAAAACCCTTGAATTAGTAATTGTCCAAACTTTTGACTGGTACTGTATGTCCATTTTAAAGTGCTTAAAATGCATTAAAATGTTGATGGAGGTAGTAGACTGGGATAAACTAAAGAAAAGAAAGTGTGACTGTTTATTTTGTAAATATTAATGGACCAAAATACCAAAAAATCTCTAAATTGATAGGTAGATGCAAAAATGTCATTGCAGCCTGTGGTACCTGGCCATAAATGAGTTCGATGTTCACAAATGTACCCACATTTCTGTGACATGAAAATGATTTATGATTAGTGAATGCCATCATGTAGTTATTTAGATACTTCTCCCTATTAGCTAAAATAATCGAAGCACTTTCAGCTGTAGCGCTAGCTGTTCTGTCTGAACCTAGCGTTGAATAATGGGCATTGGTTGCACGATGCAGACGTTGCCTCCCTCCCAGGCACGTGTTGTAGGCAACTCCCCTGCAGTTGCCTGGTCAGGCGAAACTTGCTAGCAAACATTTGTGTTATGAAACTAAATGGATAATATACTCTGACCCACAGAATGTATTTTCTATATTCATGATCGCGTGGTTAGACAAATCAAGGAAAGGGAACTTCAAAATGGGATGTAGTTTTATTGGAGTTTGCAGCTGTTGTTGGTAAGTGATGGATCTGCTAGCTTCTGAAATGACTTACTCATCCTTTAAAATGTGCCTTCAACTGACACCAATAAAACGAGTCATCTGTTCGTGTCTGTCTGTAGAGATGGGAGTATAATGTGCCTGTGTGTTGAAGAGCGAGGGATGACAGGAGGGAGAGAAATAAGCCTTCACTCCCTTAGACACTGGGATCTGAAAGATGAGTGATCTCCCACACATACTGCAGAAATGCTTACTCAAACATTGATCCCTGCTCTCGCTACACACACACAAACGGCAGCTTTTTACGGACACTGCAAACATTGTGACATTGTCAGAAATGTCACATATTGAGTGTGTAAAAATCCACATGCTGAATATAACTCAAAGCAACCCAGCCCACAATAGCGTCTCACTTTATTTCTAACTTTATTTTATCCGAGAGTGTGTGTATGTCAGAAAGGGTGATCCCTTGTAGGCAGAGCCGTCCGCAGCAGGGATGCCCATAAGCTGGCCATCACAGCAGCACCTCCATGGTAAACCCATTGATTTATTATCAGTTAGCTGGCCCCGTTAGGACTGTAAATGATACATAGGGGCTGGGGTGAGTGTGCCCACGACACACACCAATACAGTGTATACTGTAGATCAAGAGGAGAAACCATGACATCTCCAAATGCCAAGGTTCTGAGAAGCAGTGTGTGAATAGGTGTGCCTATCATGATAATAATTAACTATGGTAGCTATTGGTGATTTATGTTTGAGTTTCTCTATAGTATCTACAGTATCTATTGTATTTCTGTTCTATTTGGACCTGACTGGATTTGTATCAGTGTGTGTTATTCTGTATCCCTGCTCCATGTACTATATAATGCATTATGTATGTTAGAAGCCCTACCTTCACATCCCCTTCTCTCCAGGCCAGTGGCAAGTTCCCTTAGGGCTCAGGGCTCATATAAACACACACACACACTGCAGTGTTGGCCTTTCTGTGATGGATGAGTCTTTCAGATAGCTCCACAGACACACCCAGAGAGAGAGAGGGAGGGGGGGGGTGTATAGCGGAAGGGGTTTGAGAGGGAGGGAGAAGGACACAGACAGGGATCCCCACCCCCCCAAACAACCAGGGAAGGACAGAGCCGTAGAGAGAAAGTGGTTGTGTCATTATTCAGCTACAGTTGTTCTACCTCTAATGAAGGGGATGTTATATTACATCTGCTTGTGTACTAATGAAGAACAAACCTCCTCATCCAGAACAAACAGACTATAACAACACAACACTTCCTTGACTACTGGAAGCCTCCAACAGGAGACACGGCCCATCTGCTTCCTCACAGTGTCTCATAGGAAACACACACACACACGCACAAACACACACACACACGCACAAACACACACACACACACACTTATACACAAACAAACACGCACAAACACACACACAAACACACACACACACGCACAAACACACACACACACACTTATACACAAACAAACACGCACAAACACACACACAAACACACACACACACACACACACCTATACACACATTCAGATACAGACACACACCCACACACGGACACGTGTGTGTACGTGTGTGAACAGTTGCAGACTAATTATTGTTGTGTACCATCTCTAGCCAAGCAGAAATAACAGGACAAATGACGACAACGCCACTGTGCTAGCCCAGCAGAAAGAGACTTAAGTTTCAGGCTAACAAACTCTCAATAACTTTCGCCATGAAAGGTTCCCCTCTCTGTTGATTGAGGTCATTTCTGTCCATCTGTACAGTATGTCCAATCTATATCTAACGTGTGGCTCCCTCTTTCCCCTTGTCCATATTTCACCTTCGTAATCCTTCTCTTAACCCTTCACTCTATTTGGGCTTTTTTTTTTTGGTTTCCATGACAATCCCTCCATCTCTGCCGACCCTTTTCTAAAGCCTTTTTGCTTCGTTCCCGTCCTCTGTTGATCTGCAGACCATGATGTCATTTTTCCTCCCTGCCTTTTATTTCCCTGCCACACCCTGTGAGCACTGTTTAATTCCCCTCCACCCTCTCCAGGGGTGAAACGGGGTGAGGACAAGAGCAGAGGCACTTCATTAATCAATCAACCAACTTTGCAAATGAACGTCTAAGGATCTGGGCACCTCGCCAACACTCCTCACATCCTACGCCGCCACCACCACCCCCGCCGTGCCCCAGACGTACACACACCTCCCTTATTCCCTCCATCCCTCCCACCCCTCCCTCCATCCATCCACCCTCCTTTTCCTCATGCCACCAACAGCTGAGGCCCTCATCCGTTAGCTTTCTGAGAGGTAAATACAATTCCTCTTCAATCATCCATCCGTTTTTATTCTCCATTAGAACTTTTTCCACTAAACTCTGCTGGCCCAACAAGATAGTTTGCAGAGATAGCTCAACCGACCTTGCTCATTCATACAACCAGAAGCTCTCGGTCTTACCAGAGAGAGGTCCTGGCCAAACTCATCCATCACGGCTGTCTGGTAGGGCTCCAGTGACTCCGTCCCAAGCTGATGATGCATAAGGTTCTCACAGTCCCCCTGCCAGCTCACTTTGCGGTACAGGGTGGCCCGCCAGGCCCGCTGAATTCTGGGTAGAAAAACAAATCTATAAATCACACATAAGGAGAGGTCAAAACTGGAACTGAAATGTGAGATTGACTTTGCTGCTGTTTGTGGAATTGAAATAACTGTACAGACCACAATATCAGTATCATTATATATTGTACAAGCACATTCTGAGATTCTCACTGGTCAAGGTCACACACAATGGAGGCTCCTCAGAGGAGGAAGGGGGGGACCATCCTACTCAGTGAATTTCTGAAAAATGTCAACATTAACCATGAAAAAAGTTATACTTTTGAGATACAACTATACTAAATATATTAACATGTCATCAAATAACTGATTAAAACACTGTTTTGCAATGAAGGGCTGCAGTATCTTCAACAGCACTCTGTAGGTTAACACTATGGTGTCTCCGTAAGACAGCTATTTTCATTCCTCTGGTACACTGACTTCCATAAAAAAAACTAAGACTCATGGTTCTCACCGCCTTCCATAGACTAACATAGGTAACTATGATATGACGACTTCCAGAGGACATCCTCCAACCTATCAGAGCTCTTGCAGCATGAACTGACATGTTGTCCATCCAATCAAAGGATCAGAGGATGAATCTAGTACTGAAAGAAGAAGCTACAGCTAGCTTGTGGTGAGTAGTTGACTCAAAGACAGAGAAAAACAATAGTTGAACAGTTTTGAACACATTTATTTCTTAAAGTTAAGGAGAAGCAGCAGCAGAGAGAGAGAGCTATAGTTCATTGCCAAGATTGTGCAAGGTGGTACTGAATGTGTCACTGTCTGTCACCTTGATTACTCCAATTTGTCTCTCAACCTGTGCACCTATGTTATAAACGTTCATTTGTAGGCTAGGTTGTAGCAACCTCATGATGGGTACAGGGCAAATTCAAGTATCATGCCGTAGCCTAAACCTATCAATGTTACATTGCGCTGGGTGAATGGAATATGAATGACAGTCATCCAATATGCTGTAATAGAAATAAGGCCATGCTCATGAAAAAATACATTGTCCTCCCTGATCTTAAACGGCACCAACCGCCATGGACATACTTAGGAGAAATCTCCGGGGCATTTCTACACAGCCCTTAAGTGATGCACTTCCAGATTAAAACACAAGATACAACAGAGTAAGTTTACCGTTGGTTAAGGGGAAATGGCGCCCATGATAGTGAGGACAGTGTGTCTGCTTGGTTCAATGGGTCATATCACTGCCCTTGTATACAGTGATTCCCTCTGGAGAGTGGAGAGAGGCTTGATAACCACATCACAGTGTGGCATATTGCATTTTTCTCTTTCTCTCCCACACTTCATCTCTCTCTTTATTTCTCTCTTCCCTCTCTCCTCTATCCCTCTCTCTCTTTCCAATACCCCCAGCTCCAGGGTCCAGGGTGACGTGTAGGATCAATTACCCGATGGAGAAACACATTCCCCTTCAGCGGAGCAGGGAGCCAGCTGAGCCAAATGGAACAAATTGAATTAAGCCATAACCCACCGCTTCAAAACCAATAGGTTTACTCTTCCCACCTCCCTCACTTCTTCTATACCCCCTCCATCCCACCACCCATACACCCTCCAATTCATTTACCCCCCCCCCCCCCCCTCTATCCCTTGTTCTGTCTCTCTACCTCCATACAAATGTGTTTACTTTATCCCTCCATACCCCCCCCCCCCCCCCGCTCTCAATCCATTCCCTCCTAAATGTGTTTACTCCAGCCTCATAGTCCTTCCAGAGCAGGTAACCTGGGGTGATAGCTGACCCCCTATAACCACAGCTATAAAGGTTGGGTTCATGTTCCTCTCACATGGTGTTGAAGGTAGGCTTTGGCTTCACACAGACGCTGTTGAACTCTGACCCTGCCGTAGAAAGCCAGTCAGAGGGTGAATTGGTTTAAGGCCATGGTGGGATTGATGTCATCACCACAACAACCACAACAACACACCTGGGAATGGATGGGCGACTGGCATACACAATGACAGAGGGGAGAGGGGGACAAACCTGATCATACCCAGGGGCACATGTACACACACACACATAACACAAACTATTACATACAAGGAGGAATACAACAACAAAAAACATTTACAAACACTTCCAGGTGTTCCACTGCCACCAGTTTCTCTCCACAGTGCCCCCTCCTGGTGGTGTGTATTAAACACAGTACAGTACTACAGGTGGTACTCACACAATGGCCTTGGTCTCCCAGTAGCGTTGCTGCTCAAGGCAACGAGGACTGTTGTCATCCGCTTCCTCACTCCTCAGGTAAACATGTCTACAGTGACACACAGGTGAAGAAGAGTCCAGTCAGGGAAGCCTACAGAGTTAAGGCACTTGAAAGTAACAATCCCTGCTGTGTCGAGTACACGGTTGGTTAAGTGTTTTGTACCTCTCCATCTTAAGCATTTGTTGTCCTCCACCATGGTTGCAGAAGCGATGGTACCTCTTCTCCTCCTCCTACACGGGATCACAGAAAGACATGAGCATTTTCTTCTTGAATGGAGGATAAGAGGGAAGATGAAAATGCTCCTGCAAGATTCAGTCATAACTACTCTGTCCGGGTGTTACACCGTCTGTAATGGTACTACCACCCACTCACACTGTCTGGAGGAGCACGGAGGGAGACGGCTCTCTATTCTGTCTGCTTGTTGAGACTTGTATTCTCTCAAATGTGTTTTCTTGTTGGAATGAATTTGAAATGCAGACATTTTGATAATGACCAAGAAAATCACAGTGGTTGTCGATGGTGCAACAGGTCAGCACCTCAGGAGTAAATGTCAGTTGGCTTTTCATAGCCGATCATTCAGAGAGGTAGAGATACTCTGAATAATCGGCTATGAAAAGCCAACGGACATTTACTCCTGAGGTGCCCCCTCGACAACCACTGTGATTATTATTATTCGACCATGCTAGTCATCTATGAACATTTGAACATCTTGGCCATGTTCTGTTATAATCTCCACCCGGCACAGCCAGAAGAGGACTGGCCACCCCTCATAGCCTGGTACCTCTCTAGGTTTCTTCCTAGGTTTTGGCCTTACCTAGGGAGTTTTTCCCTAGCCACCGTGCTTCTACACCTGCATTGCTTGCTGTTTGGGGTTTTAGGCTGGGTTTCTGTACAGCACTTTGAAATATCAGCTGATGTAAGAAGGGCTTTATAAATACATTTGATTTGATAGCAGGGCAGAAAGGACAGTATCTGTGTAGACTATTCAGGATAGGAAGCCGGGTCAAAACACACAGTCACACACACATTTGCAGTTTCACATGTAAGAACACTCCACGGGTGAAAATCTCACTTTCACATGTAGAATTGCAAGTTCACATGTGGGGGTGAATTAGGGCGACGGAGCGTTGTGAAATGTCGCTTGTTGGAATTCTTGAGTCAACAAGGTGAAACATCTGTCGATGTTCCCTTAAGCAAGGCACTTAACCCTAATTGCTCCAGGGTTACTGTTCATAATGGCTGACCCTGGCCATGACCCCACTCTCTGAGGGTGTCTCACTGGGAGTTGGGATAAGCAGAAAACACTTCCAGTTCACACTTGTGTATAATACATATTTGGGTGAAACAGGACAACCATAAGCACCCACATTATTATTATTATTATTATTATTATTGGTTTTTCACATGATTGTTGTGAACCTGCAATTCTACATGTAAAAGTGAGATTTATACTTATGGATTATTCTTAAATGTGAATCTGCAAATGTGATTTCACATGTTAATGTTTTTCAAACGTGTTATTCTCCTCACATGTTAAAAGCTGGTGTTACCATGTTATTCTCCTCACATGTTAAAAGCTGGTGTTACCATGTTATTCTCCTCACATGTTAAAAGCTGGTGTTACCATGTTATTCTCCTCACATGTTAAAAGCTGGTGTTACCATGTTATTCTCCTCACATGTTAAAAGCTGGTGTTACCATGTTATTCTCCTCACGTGTTAATAGATGGTGCTATCATGTGAACTCTAAATGTAATACATGTGAAAATTTGGTTTCACATGTGAAATGTAAGCTCAACATGTGAAAACAGCAATTTCACATGTGAAAACGTGATTTTCAAAAGGGAAACTACAGATTTCACGGTTTTTATTTTGTAAGGGCACACACACACACACACACACATTATGTGACCTGCCTGCTGCCAGAGCTGATAGACCAGTGAATGGGAGAGATGTAGTGAAGCGGCTTCATGAATGCATCCATCTGTCTGTCCTGTCTAAGTGAAGTTTAGGAGGGGATGGCATAGACCCCACAGGCTCTCTGCCTGGCAGACACAGACGGGGCTGGCCCCTGGCAACTGGCCTCTGACTGGCTCCTGCTTGGCCCCTGTGGCTTCTCTGGCATCTGCACTTCCTGACTGCCAAAAAGCTGCACATTGCTAACACACACACAGACACAAAGAGATGATTCTGAATTAGGGCTGTCAGAGTTTCTAAGTTAACTTTTGTAATTTTAGTGCACAAATTGTTTTCATTGTGATTTAATCGCATTATCTGAAAACATTCAAACTAAATACATCTATAAACTAAAGACAACAATGCAATGTCAAAACAAGTTGACATGGAGATGAAAGAAAGTGTGCTTTATCAATTTACCCGATTTTTGCCAACTGCTACTTTGGACAAAGTCAAGACGTTAAAATTGTTGTAATGCTTTTTGTATAAAATTCTTCAATTACAGCTCAATTTGAGCAAATTCTGAATTTGCAATTAATGGTGATTAATCACAGCAAATCCTTCGATTTAAAGGTTTAAATGTTTGACAGACCTATTTTGAATTGAACGGTCAATATTGAACGGTCAATACTCTGAGATGGATCATAAATATACATTGGAAGAGAAACCCAGTCCTCTAGGTCTAATCCCGCAGGTGACAAAAGCACACATGTTAAACATAGAATATCACATATGCCTGGAAACACATTTTTACTCATTATTTTGTTATATTTTTCACTTGATTTGATCATACTGTACATGTGTGTTCATGTGTGGCATGTGTTTTTTTTGTAAGTGTGTGTATGTGTATCGAGCTCCTTTCTGTTATCTGAATCAGGCTATTCTGAACGCTCCTCGCTCTCCATTAACTCCGGACAACAGGGATTTCATGTTCAGACATGCCAACTGTAGGCCAGCCTGGTGTTGCAACAAGTGGTCTTATCGTTGGGGTGCACGTCCTTGTATTAAATTAAAAACAAAAGTATCTTTGAACGCACTGAGATATTTTACACGAGAGATTACACAAGGACGGGGCCGATGAAGTGAAGTGGGCTGTTGGGCAATGCAATCATGGGTGAGGGAGCGGGGGCCGGACCAAAGTTAGGGAAAGCTGAACTTTATGCAAATACTCCACGATATCGCGACACTATTTACCAGTCAAACCTCACTATAGCATCCAGCCTCTATTGGATTGGCTGTTTACACATAGCACTACCTAGCCTGCTTTCTAGCTTGTTAGCACCCATATGATGGCCAAGATAGCGTGGTTATCCAAATTATTGTGTTATGTGGAAATGCACTGTTACAGGGGAATTTTACTATATAAGCAGCACTCGTATAGCCACGCTAGCTTCGCCCTCGTGTGGGTGCTATCAAGCAAGCTAGGTAGTGCTACGTATCAACAGCCATTGTCAACCAATCTAGTAGGGTCTGGAAGCTATGGTGGCCTTCGTTTGGTCACTCGCGTTGCGATATAGCAGAGGACTTGCATAAGGTTCAGCTTTCCCCAACTTCAGTCCTGCCCTGTTCAGCTCCCTCGCCCATGCTCGCTTCGCTCAACGATCCCTCGCCCATTCCGCTTCTCTTTTCTCCCATTGAAATTGTATGGCTTCCGATGTTTCACCGCGCAATGCCACTCTATATTTAACAGCGGCCGTTGCGCTACATTTGCTCACTATGTTTGGTTGGTGACACCGGTAATTCTATTGGTATATTTACATTTGGGATAAATGTTGTACCGTTGCAGATATTCCATTCTGCTATAGTCAGTGACTGCAGTCATCATTATGGATGTTGTTTGATGTCTAAATGCTACCTGTTTGATTAGGTGCCAAGGGTTTAGCCCGTTTTGTGTCTGTTCAGGCTAAATGGAACTGGTTTGCTCTGTGTACTCAGACCCTCCAAACAAGACTGACAGATCCTGTTTAACAATGCAAACTACCAGTTCTGCACAGAGACAACTCTTTTCAGTCGAACTTTTCGTTCCTCCTTGTGTTTACCATTACCCCAGTCAGGAGGATAAATGAGGATAAGTGTACTCAGATTCAGCCTGGTTATTTCGGGAGTGACATTTTTCACGTCTCTGAGGCGGTGTCTGTCTGGCTTGTGTTTGACGACATTGATTGCCTGTCAACTTCAGCCTGATATGAACATGAAGGGAGGTAGAAAGAGATAGCTAGAGAGGGGGGGGAGAGAGTACGAGAGAGAGAGGGGGGGGGATCAAATGAGCAGAGTAAGATAACTTCAGAGGGACTGTTTATAGGAATCTTATGTTGTACCGTATGTGGGCCAATGATAGCAACCATTGATCTAGTTCTCTTTAAACACAGAGTTCAATACATTATGTAGAAGAGCTGACATGGCTCTTAACAAGCTACATTACACTGCCTTGAATTAAACAGTGCGACAGTAAGAGAGGAGGGAAGGAAGAGCGGAGAGGAAACACAGTACACACCAGCGACTCCCCCGCCCTTTAATTGAGTTAGTAAAATCATCATTTCTCAGAGGCCCAGTTCTATCAGAGAGATCGATGGGAAACACACATCTGATCATTTGAGCATGCGCACACACACAGTGTGTGAGGAATGGTCTGGTGGATGCCCTTCAGACTCTGGTATCGTCCTCCGTCCCATGCACACACACACACACACACACACACACACACACACACACAGAGAGAGATGAGGAAAACACATCACAGGGGTGAATTGATGAAAAGAAAACAGAATGATGGGAACAGAACACAGACCAAATAGAACACACTAGTGGACATAAGTTCAGGTTTATTATAGAACACACTAGTGGACATCAGTTCAAGTTCAGGTTTATTATAGAACACACTAGTGGACATCAGTTCAGGTTTATTATAGAACACACTAGTGGACATAAGTTCAAGTTCAGGTTTATTATAGAACACACTAGTGGACATCAGTTCAAGTTCAGGTTTATTATAGAACACACTAATGGACATAAGTTCAAGTTCAGGTTTATTATAGAACACACTAGTGGACATCATTTCAGGTTTATTATAGAACACACTAATGGACATTAGTTCAAGTTCAGGTTTATTATAGAACACACTAGTGGACATCAGTTCAGGTTTATTATAGAACACACTAGTGGACATAAGTTCAAGTTCAGGTTTATTATAGAACACACTAGTGGACATAAGTTCAGGTTTATTATAGAACACACTAGTGGACATAAGTTCAAGTTCAGGTTTATTATAGAACACACTAGTGGACATAAGTTCAAGTTCAGGTTTATTATAGAACACACTAATGGACATAAGTTCAGGTTTATTATAGAACACACTAATGGACATAAGTTCAGGTTTATTATAGAACACACTAATGGACATAAGTTCAAGTTTAGGTTTATTATAGAACACACTAATGGACATAAGTTCAAGTTCAGGTTTATTATAGAACACACTAATGGACATAAGTTCAAGTTCAGGTTTATTATAGAACACACTAGTGGACATAAGTTCAGGTTTATTATAGAACACACTAATGGACATAAGCTCAGGTTTATTATAGAACACACTAGTGGACATAAGTTCAAGTTCAGGTTTATTACAGAACACACTAATGGACATAAGTTCAGGTTTATTATAGAACACACTAGTGGACATAAGTTCAAGTTCAGGTTTATTATAGAACACACTAATGGACATAAGTTCAGGTTTATTATAGAACACACTAGTGGACATAAGTTCAGGTTTTTTATAGAACACACTAATGGACATAAGTTCAGGTTTATTATAGAACACACTAGTGGACATCAGTTCAAGTTCAGGTTTATTATAGAACACACTAGTGGACATCAGTTCAAATTCAGGTTTATTATAGAACACACTAATGGACATAAGTTCAAGTTCAGGTTTATTATAGAACACACTAGTGGACATAAGTTCAGGTTTATTATAGAACACACTAATGGACATAAGTTCAGGTTTATTATAGAACACACTAATGGACATCAGTTCAGGTTTATTATAGAACACACTAATGGACATAAGTTCAAGTTCAGGTTTATTATAGAACACACTAGTGGACATCAGTTCAGGTTTATTATAGAACACACTAGTGGACATAAGTTAAAATTCAGGTTTATTATAGAACACACTAATGGACATAAGTTCAAGTTCAGGTTTATTATAGAACACACTAGTGGACATAAGTTCAGGTTTATTATAGAACACACTAATGGACATAAGTTCAGGTTTATTATAGAGCACACTAATGGACATCAGTTCAGGTTTATTATAGAACACACTAATGGACATAAGTTCAAGTTCAGGTTTATTATAGAACACACTAGTGGACATCAGTTCAGGTTTATTATAGAACAAACTAGTGGACATAAGTTCAAATTCAGGTTTATTATAGAACACACTAGTGGACATCAGTTCAGGTTTATTATAGAACACACTAATGGACATAAGTTCAAGTTCAGGTTTATTATAGAACACACTAGTGGACATAAGTTCAGGTTTATTATAGAACACACTAGCGGACATAAGTTCAGGTTTATTATAGAACACACTAATGGACATAAGTTCAGGTTTATTATAGAACACACTAATGGACATCAGTTCAAGTTCAGGTTTATTATAGAACACACTAGTGGACATAAGTTCAGGTTTATTATAGAACACACTAGTGGACATAAGTTCAGGTTTATTATAGAACACACTAATGGACATAAGTTCAAGTTCAGGTTTATTATAGAACACACTAATGGACATAAGTTCAGGTTTATTATAGAACACACTAATGGACATAAGTTCAGGTTTATTATAGAACACACTAGTGGACATAAGTTCAGGTTTATTATAGAACACACTAGTGGACATCAGTTCAAGTTCAGGTTTATTATAGAACACACTAGTGGACATAAGTTCAGGTTTATTATAGAACACACTAATGGACATAAGCTCAGGTTTATTATAGAACACACTAGTGGACATAAGTTCAAGTTCAGGTTTATTACAGAACACACTAATGGACATAAGTTCAAGTTTAGGTTTATTATAGAACACACTAATGGACATAAGTTCAAGTTCAGGTTTATTATAGAACACACTAATGGACATAAGTTCAAGTTCAGGTTTATTATAGAACACACTAGTGGACATAAGTTCGGGTTTATTATAGAACACACTAATGGACATAAGCTCAGGTTTATTATAGAACACACTAGTGGACATAAGTTCAAGTTCAGGTTTATTACAGAACACACTAATGGACATAAGTTCAGGTTTATTATAGAACACACTAGTGGACATAAGTTCAGGTTTTTTATAGAACACACTAATGGACATAAGTTCAGGTTTATTATAGAACACACTAGTGGACATCAGTTCAAGTTCAGGTTTATTATAGAACACACTAGTGGACATCAGTTCAAATTCAGGTTTATTATAGAACACACTAATGGACATAAGTTCAAGTTCAGGTTTATTATAGAACACACTAGTGGACATAAGTTCAGGTTTATTATAGAACACACTAATGGACATAAGTTCAGGTTTATTATAGAACACACTAATGGACATCAGTTCAGGTTTATTATAGAACACACTAATGGACATAAGTTCAAGTTCAGGTTTATTATAGAACACACTAGTGGACATCAGTTCAGGTTTATTATAGAACACACTAGTGGACATAAGTTAAAATTCAGGTTTATTATAGAACACACTAATGGACATAAGTTCAAGTTCAGGTTTATTATAGAACACACTAGTGGACATAAGTTCAGGTTTATTATAGAACACACTAGTGGACATAAGTTCAGGTTTATTATAGAACACACTAATGGACATAAGTTCAAGTTCAGGTTTATTATAGAACACACTAATGGACATAAGTTCAGGTTTATTATAGAACACACTAATGGACATAAGTTCAGGTTTATTATAGAGCACACTAATGGACATCAGTTCAGGTTTATTATAGAACACACTAATGGACATAAGTTCAAGTTCAGGTTTATTATAGAACACACTAGTGGACATCAGTTCAGGTTTATTATAGAACAAACTAGTGGACATAAGTTCAAATTCAGGTTTATTATAGAACACACTAGTGGACATCAGTTCAGGTTTATTATAGAACACACTAATGGACATAAGTTCAAGTTCAGGTTTATTATAGAACACACTAGTGGACATAAGTTCAGGTTTATTATAGAACACACTAGCGGACATAAGTTCAGGTTTATTATAGAACACACTAATGGACATAAGTTCAGGTTTATTATAGAACACACTAATGGACATCAGTTCAAGTTCAGGTTTATTATAGAACACACTAGTGGACATAAGTTCAGGTTTATTATAGAACACACTAGTGGACATAAGTTCAGGTTTATTATAGAACACACTAATGGACATAAGTTCAAGTTCAGGTTTATTATAGAACACACTAATGGACATAAGTTCAGGTTTATTATAGAACACACTAATGGACATAAGTTCAGGTTTATTATAGAACACACTAGTGGACATAAGTTCAGGTTTATTATAGAACACACTAGTGGACATCAGTTCAAGTTCAGGTTTATTATAGAACACACTAGTGGACATCAGTTCAAGTTCAGGTTTATTATAGAACACACTAGTGGACATCAGTTCAAGTTCAGGTTTATTATAGAACACACTAGTGGACATCATTTCAAGTTCAGGTTTATTATAGAACACACTAGTGGACATCAGTTCAGGTTTATTATAGAACACAACTGCATAACAGGTATGAAATGTGTATTACATGGAGGAGAACAGGAGAAGAGAACACACATTGAAGAATGCTACACATGGATAGACACACACAGGATAACATAACATGACACATGAACGCACCTGTCGGTCATTACCATTAACGAGCCCACAATAATGACGCACACCTTCAGAGGAGACGCCAATGACACTGACCAAGACCGAAACGTTTGTCCTATTAACCTACCCCTAAATTAAATAAACACTAAAAAGAAACCCCTTTTTAAGTGCGGACCAGCTACACAATTTTGGAATGCACACGCATCTGATTGCTGTGTAGCGTATGCATCATGGCTATCTATCTACCAGTCTTGGCCGGGGGAAATGTCCAATCAGGGAAAGAGCTGTATCAGTACAGATTGGGAAATTGGAAATCAATTTAAATGAGCTGCGCTGGCAGGAGCGGATGTATGGAATGCAACACTTACATTCGCATGACTTGGGAAAAGGGTCTTTTAGAACGCAATCACTTCCACTAAGAGGGATATGTACATATAATGGACACAATCATATGATTACACGGCTTGAGTGGAGACTGGAACAATTAATGTGGATGAAAGTCAATTTGCCGCCTGAATGTAATGACCGTGAGATAAAACAACAGCAGTGGCTAGATTAGATGCCTCCCAGTCCCACTCTCTGTGTCGATAGGAACATCTCTGCATGGTGAGGAAGAGGGGGAGACGGACAGACGGACAGAGGGGGATGGGTGGACAGACGAACAGACACAGACAGATGACAGACAGGATGATGTGTGTAATAGCCCACACTGGTTCCCAGGATCCCCTGACAGAGCAGCTCCTTATCACTTGTCTATTGAAGACACATCAATAGACAAGTCAAGGAAACTGATCAAGGAAGCAGCGATAAGGAGCCACCTTGGAGGCGACAACACGCATGCAGATATGGAATTCATTTAATATTTATAATTAAGCAGTCCATTAAGGGTGAGACAACCCCATTTTCACGTGTTGGAGATAGCCCTGGTTTTATGGATGCGATTCAGAGATATCTTCTCCCCTGAAACTCATACTTACAGTACACACACCCACACACACACATCTTCAGGGACTAGACACAACAACTCCTCTCTGAGGAGTAAGGAAAGAAAAGTGGATAAGACCACAATCCTGATCGGCCCCTTAAAATGTACATTTTGATCAATAAATACACACATACGCATGCACGCACGCACGCACGCACACACACACACACACACACACACACACACACACATATAAATGTACACAGACAACACACACATAGCCACACACAAACACTGACAAAGTCACACACATATCCAGGCTGGATGCATGAGAATGGGGTGTTAGGGGAGGACGGAGATGGAAGAGCTGATGAGGAGTGATTGGGAGGGAAGGAGCAGAAAAGGGGAGTGAGAACCTGGGAGAAAGGGAAGAGGGAAGGGAGAGGAAGAGGGATGACTGGGGTGATGGAAAATGCGAGAGTGAGAAAATGATCATATGGTCTATCAAAATGCAAAATGGAGCGGTTGGGACTATTCCCCTGGTGCCATTAGCCAGTGGAGAGCTGCTTTGGTAAACATATGGTGAGAGAGAGAGGAAGGGCAGACCTGCATGGTTTCACACAGTGGAGAGCCTGGCTCTCACAGTGATCAAAGACTGAGTTAGCTCAGTCATTTAACTCAAACCAGTCTTCCACAATATGCTAATGAAATGAAACGTGAGTGAGCACTGCATTGACGGAAGTGCTGGGGAAAGACTGGCGGAAGGTGTGTGTGTGTGTGTGTGTGTGTGTGTGTGTGTGTGTGTGATGACTGAATGCTCCACTGAGCTCAGCTTCATCAGTCTGAGAGTCTGAGAACACACTTCAGTCATCTGCCTGCCATTCGAGAAACGTTGTAACACATGTTGTTAAGGCAATAACCCGCTCAGTCAGTGTAGCGGAGTGAACAAACACACACACACACACACACACAAACACACACACACAAACACACACACAGAGACACACACAGGGAGCAACACATTCCCAAGTCCGATGACAAGGTGCAGCAGGCAGGCGGACGGCAAGGGGAGAGGAGATGTATGTGTTTGCGGTCCGCTGACGGGTTATTAAGACTCAATCCTGAAGCACTTCAGCTGGTGCAGACGACAGTCAGCAGAGTGGAGTCCCACAGGGAAACGGAGACGTTACTCAGCAGAGTGGATTCCCACAGGGAAATGGAGACGTTACTCAACAGAGTGGAGTCCCACAGGGAAATGGAGACGTTACTCAGCAGAGTGGAGTCCTACAGGGAAATGGAGATGTTACTCAGCAGAGTGGAGTCCTACAGGGAAATGGAGACGTTACACAGCAGAGTGGAGTCCAACGGGGAAACGGAGACAGCAGTCAGCAAAGTGGAGTCCCACGGGGAAATGGAGACGTTACTCAGCAGAGTGGAGTCCTACAGGGAAATGGAGACGTTACTCAGCAGAGTGGAGTCCCACAGGGAAATGGAGACGTTACTCAGCAGAGTGGAGTCCCACAGGGAAATGGAGACGTTCCTCAGCAGAGTGGAGTCCCACAGGGAAATGGAGACGTTACTGAGCAGAGTGGAGTCCCACAGGGAAATGGAGACGTTACTGAGCAGAGTGGAGTCCTACAGGGACATGGAGACGTTACTCAACAGAGTGGAGTCCTACAGAGAAACGGAGATGCTACTCAGCAGAGTGGAGTCCTACAGGGAAATGGAAACGTTACTCAGCAGAGTGGAGTCCTACAGGGAAATGGAGATGATACTCAGCAGAGTGGAGTCCTACAGGGAAAGGGAGAAGTTACTCAGCAGAGTGGAGTCCTACAAGGAAATTGAGACGTTACTCAACAGAGTGGAGTCCTACAGGGAAATGGAGACGTTACAAAGCAGAGTGGCGTCCTACAGGGAAATGGAGATGATACTCAGCAGAGTGGAGTCCTACAGGGAAATGGAGATGTTACTCAACAGAGTGGAGTCCTACAGGGAAATGGAGACGTTACAAAGCAGAGTGGCGTCCTACAGGGAAATGGAGACGTTACTCAACCGAGTGGAGTCCTACAGGGAAATGGAGATGTTACTCAGCAGAGTGGAGTCCTACAGGGAAATGGAGACGTTACAAAGCAGAGTGGCGTCCTACAGGGAAATGGAGACGTTACAAAGCAGAGTGGAGTCCTAAAGGGAAATGGAAACGTTACTCAGCAGAGTGGAGTCCTACAGGGAAATGGAGATGATACTCAGCAGAGTGGAGTCCTACAGGGAAATGGAGATGTTACTCAACAGAGTGGAGTCCTACAGGGAAATGGAGACGTTACAAAGCAGAGTGGCGTCCTACAGGGAAATGGAGACGTTACTCAACCGAGTGGAGTCCTACAGGGAAATGGAGATGTTACTCAACAGAGTGGAGTCCCACAGGGAAATGGAGACGTTACTCAGCAGAGTGGAGTCCTACAGGGAAATGGAGATGTTACTCAGCAGAGTGGAGTCCTACAGGGAAATGGAGACGCTACTCAGCAGAGTGGAGTCCAACGGGGAAACGGAGACAGCAGTCAGCAAAGTGGAGTCCCACAGGGAAATGGAGACGTTACTCAGCAGAGTGGAGTCCTACAGGGAAATGGAGACGTTACTCAACAGAGTGGAGTCCCACAGGGAAATTGAGACGTTACTCAGCAGAGTGGAGTCCCACAGGGAAATGGAGACGTTACTCAGCAGAGTGGAGTCCCACAGGGAAATGGAGACGTTACTGAGCAGAGTGGAGTCCTACAGGGAAATGGAAACGTTACTCAGCAGAGTGGAGTCCTACAGGGAAATGGAGATGTTACTCAGCAGAGTGGAGTCCTACAGGGAAATGGAGACGCTACTCAGCAGAGTGGATTCCCACGGGGAAACGGAGACAGCAGTCAGCAAAGTGGAGACCCACAGGGAAATGGAGACGTTACTCAGCAGAGTGGAGTCCCACAGGGAAATGGAGACGTTCCTCAGCAGAGTGGAGTCCCACAGGGAAATGGAGACGTTACTGAGCAGAGTGGAGTCCCACAGGGAAATGGAGACGTTACTGAGCAGAGTGGAGTCCTACAGGGACATGGAGACGTTACTCAACAGAGTGGAGTCCTACAGAGAAACGGAGATGCTACTCAGCAGAGTGGAGTCCTACAGGGAAATGGAAACGTTACTCAGCAGAGTGGAGTCCTACAGGGAAATGGAGATGATACTCAGCAGAGTGGAGTCCTACAGGGAAAGGGAGAAGTTACTCAGCAGAGTGGAGTCCTACAAGGAAATTGAGACGTTACTCAACAGAGTGGAGTCCTACAGGGAAATGGAGACGTTACAAAGCAGAGTGGCGTCCTACAGGGAAATGGAGATGATACTCAGCAGAGTGGAGTCCCACAGGGAAATTGAGACGTTACTCAGCAGAGTGGAGTCCCACAGGGAAATGGAGACGTTACTCAGCAGAGTGGAGTCCCACAGGGAAATGGAGACGTTACTGAGCAGAGTGGAGTCCTACAGGGAAATGGAAACGTTACTCAGCAGAGTGGAGTCCTACAGGGAAATGGAGATGTTACTCAGCAGAGTGGAGTCCTACAGGGAAATGGAGACGCTACTCAGCAGAGTGGAGTCCCACGGGGAAACGGAGACAGCAGTCAGCAAAGTGGAGACCCACAGGGAAATGGAGACGTTACTCAGCAGAGTGGAGTCCCACAGGGAAATGGAGACGTTCCTCAGCAGAGTGGAGTCCCACAGGGAAATGGAGACGTTACTGAGCAGAGTGGAGTCCCACAGGGAAATGGAGACGTTACTGAGCAGAGTGGAGTCCTACAGGGACATGGAGACGTTACTCAACAGAGTGGAGTCCTACAGAGAAACGGAGATGCTACTCAGCAGAGTGGAGTCCTACAGGGAAATGGAAACGTTACTCAGCAGAGTGGAGTCCTACAGGGAAATGGAGATGATACTCAGCAGAGTGGAGTCCTACAGGGAAAGGGAGAAGTTACTCAGCAGAGTGGAGTCCTACAAGGAAATTGAGACGTTACTCAACAGAGTGGAGTCCTACAGGGAAATGGAGACGTTACAAAGCAGAGTGGCGTCCTACAGGGAAATGGAGATGATACTCAGCAGAGTGGAGTCCTACAGGGAAATGGAGATGTTACTCAACAGAGTGGAGTCCTACAGGGAAATGGAGACGTTACAAAGCAGAGTGGCGTCCTACAGGGAAATGGAGACGTTACTCAACCGAGTGGAGTCCTACAGGGAAATGGAGATGTTACTCAGCAGAGTGGAGTCCTACAGGGAAATGGAGACGTTACAAAGCAGAGTGGCGTCCTACAGGGAAATGGAGACGTTACAAAGCAGAGTGGAGTCCTAAAGGGAAATGGAAACGTTACTCAGCAGAGTGGAGTCCTACAGGGAAATGGAGATGATACTCAGCAGAGTGGAGTCCTACAGGGAAATGGAGATGTTACTCAACAGAGTGGAGTCCTACAGGGAAATGGAGACGTTACAAAGCAGAGTGGCGTCCTACAGGGAAATGTAGACGTTACTCAACCGAGTGGAGTCCTACAGGGAAATGGAGATGTTACTCAACAGAGTGGAGTCCCACAGGGAAATGGAGACGTTACTCAGCAGAGTGGAGTCCTACAGGGAAATGGAGATGTTACTCAGCAGAGTGGAGTCCTACAGGGAAATGGAGACGCTACTCAGCAGAGTGGAGTCCAACGGGGAAACGGAGACAGCAGTCAGCAAAGTGGAGTCCCACAGGGAAATGGAGACGTTACTCAGCAGAGTGGAGTCCTACAGGGAAATGGAGACGTTACTCAACAGAGTGGAGTCCCACAGGGAAATTGAGACGTTACTCAGCAGAGTGGAGTCCCACAGGGAAATGGAGACGTTACTCAGCAGAGTGGAGTCCCACAGGGAAATGGAGACGTTACTGAGCAGAGTGGAGTCCTACAGGGAAATGGAAACGTTACTCAGCAGAGTGGAGTCCTACAGGGAAATGGAGATGTTACTCAGCAGAGTGGAGTCCTACAGGGAAATGGAGACGCTACTCAGCAGAGTGGAGTCCCACGGGGAAACGGAGACAGCAGTCAGCAAGGTGGAGACCCACAGGGAAATGGAGACGTTACTCAGCAGAGTGGAGTCCTACAGGGAAATGGAGACGTTACTCAGCAGAGTGGAGTCCCACAGGGAAATTGAGACGTTACTCAGCAGAGTGGAGTCCCACAGGGAAATGGAGACGTTACTCAGCAGAGTGGAGTCCCACAGGGAAATGGAGATGTTACTCAGCAGAGTGGAGTCCCACAGGGAAATGGAGACGTTACTGAGCAGAGTGGAGTCCTACAGGGAAATGGAAACGTTACTCAGCAGAGTGGAGTCCTACAGGGAAATGGAGATGATACTCAGCAGAGTGGAGTCCTACAAGGAAATGGAGACGTTACTCAGCAGAGTGGAGTCCTACAGGGAAATGGAGACGTTACTCAACAGAGTGGAGTCCTACAGGGAAATGGAGACGTTACTCAACAGAGTGGAGTCCCATAGGGAAATGGAGATGTTACTCAGCAGAGTGAAGTCCTACAGGGAAATGGAGACGTTACTCAGCAGAGTGGAGTCCTACAGGGAAATGGAGATGTTACTCAGCAGAGTGGAGTCCTACAGGGAAATGGAGACGTTACTCAGCAGAGTGGAGTCCAACGGGGAAACGGAGACAGCAGTCAGCAAAGTGAAGTCCCACAGGGAAATGGAGACGTTACTCAGCAGAGTGGAGTCCTATAGGGAAATGGAGACGTTACTCAGCAGAGTGGAGTCCCACAGGGAAATGGTGACGTTACTCAGCAGAGTGGAGTCCCACAGGGAAATGGAGACGTTACTCAGCAGAGTGGAGTCCCACAGGGAAATGGAGACGTTACTCAGCAGAGTGGAGTCCCACAGGGAAATGGAGACGTTACTCATTAGAGTGGAGTCCCACAGGGAAATGGAGATGTTACTGAGCAGAGTGGAGTCCCACAGGGAAATGGAGATGTTACTGAGCAGAGTGGAGTCCTACAGGGACATGGAGACGTTACTCAACAGAGTGGAGTCCTACAGGGAAACGGAGACGTTACTCAACAGAGTGGAGTCCCACAGGGAAATGGAGACGTTACTCAGCAGAGTGGAGTCCTACAGGGAAATGGAGATGTTACTCAGCAGAGTGGAGTCCTACAGGGAAATGGAGACGTTACTCAACAGAGTGGAGTCCTACAGGGAAATGGAGATGTTACTCAACAGAGTGGAGTCCTACAGCGAAATGGAGACGTTACTCAACAGAGTGGAGTCCTACAGGGAAATGGAGACGTTACTCAGCAGAGTGGAGTCCTACAGGGAAATGGAGATGTTACTCAACAGAGTGGAGTCCTACAGGGAAATGGAGACGTTACTCAACAGAGTGGAGTCCTACAGGGAAATGGAGACGTTACTCAACAGAGTGGAGTCCCACAGGGAAATGGAGAAGTTACTCAACAGAGTGGAGTCCTACAGGGAAATGGAGATGTTACTCAGCAGAGTGGAGTCCTACAGGGAAATGGAGACGTTACTCCACAGAGTGGAGTCCTACAGGGAAATGGAGATGTTACTCAGCAGAGTGGAGTCCTACAGGGAAATGGAGATGTTACTCAACAGAGTGGAGTCCTACAGGGAAATGGAGACGTTACTCAACAGAGTGGAGTCCTACAGGGAAATGGAGACGTTACTCAACAGAGTGGAGTCCCACAGGGAAATGGAGAAGTTACTCAACAGAGTGGAGTCCTACAGGGAAATGGAGATGTTACTCAGCAGAGTGGAGTCCTACAGGGAAATGGAGACGTTACTCAACAGAGTGGAGTCCTACAGGGAAATGGAGACGTTACTCAACAGAGTGGAGTCCTACAGGGAAATGGAGACGTTACTCCACAGAGTGGAGTCCCACAGGGAAATGGAGACGTTACTCAACAGAGTGGAGTCCCACAGGGAAATGGAGACGTTACTCAACAGAGTGGAGTCCTACAGGGAAATGGAGATGTTACTCAGCAGAGTGGAGTCCTACAGGGAAATGGAGACAGCAGTCAGCAAAGTGGAATCCCACGGGGAAACGGAGATGTTACTCAGCACAGTGGAGTCCCACGAGGAAACGGAGAAGGCACTCAGCAGCGTGGAGTCCCACGCGGTAACACAGACTGCACTCAGCAGCGTGGAGTCCCACGCGGTAACACAGACTGCAGTCAGCAGAGTGGAGTCCCACGGGGGAAACGTAGAGAGACGATAATGTACTTCTGAAATATGACCCCGTCCTTCACACATTATAGGCTTTTATAGTCGATGTCACTACCATACCAACTCCACTAGGCAGAATTTCATTAATCCTGTAAACTCACTAACTACATGTTCAATGGGATATAGTGGACCAGTGCTCTACCTACACCCTTCAAAGGATTCTTCCAGGTTAATTCTGAAATCCATCTATACAACACAAGACACCGCGATAACCTTCACCCTCCCCACTGCCGCACCTCACATAATTCTCTGTCAGATACAGAGGTACCATACTCTGGAATTGTTATCTTATCATTTAAATTAGTGAATAGTATTCTAAGCAGGTCCTCCTTGTCTTGGCTGTATAAACATCCTCTGGTCGCTGTAGGGGCTAGAGGTTACTGATTTCTTCACATTTTACAAAATACAACTGTCAAATCAAATAGTTTGAGTCTAGCCGGCTGCTGATTGGAACGATTAGGAATTATTTTTGAGTGGATTAATGCTGTGGGTAACTAACACCAGTCTGTAGTTGCTAAGACTGTACAATGTTAGGAGATCCTATAGCCCACTATCCTATCCTGCAGGAGTGTAAGAAGGCTACAAAAAAACATCATTGATCTAGAATGAGAATTGTGAACAACCAAGTAGCCTATATATATGAAAACTAACAAAGTGAACAGGGACGAAAAGCACAACATGTGATCACCACACTGACAGCGTGAGTATAACATAGCACAGCGTTAGAAGATACGGGATTGGGCTGTGCTTTCAGGCGTTCGTTCTCAATAATCCCCCAAGCCTAATAAAGCGCTGCACTATATCATTGGCATTACATATTCACGAGCTGCGCGCGGCCAGGTGGATTTGTTGTAGGCTGACACACGCACACGGACACACACACACACACACGCACGACACACACATGCACGGACACACGCACCGACACACACAGACAAATAGATCAAGCGTTGAAAGTTGTTTCTTCCGCTGTGTGTCAGACTGTCAACTTTGGTGTGAGTTTTGTGACTATTATTCCTGTGCAGCATATAGACTTGTTTAGGCAAGAGCTGTTCCCATTAATTTGGGGCTAATCACCAGGATCATTTTCAGTAGAAAATAAAATGTGCCTTCTCTCCCATGAACCAAAAGTGGTGAAACTCTGCTGGTAACCCTCATGTAACACCTATGCACAAATAGGCCTAGGTTATCTCTTTAGATGCACTAAATGAATCAGATTGTATTCAGAGATTTAATTAAGGAGTTAGAGGTCGTCTGCATTTGCCTTTTCTCGACTGGAACATGTTGTTTGGAGTGTGGAGGTTGGTGGACAGGATTTTAAGGAGACCTTTTTACAGCTGCGGCTGGCAGATGGAGAAAAGTGCCAGCACACGACTCGAAATCAACGATGAATGACACACGGAATTGATTCAGTCTACTGTATTATTTGAATTGGCTGGTAGACAGTTCATTAAATGACAGTTGGATGACAATGAAAGTATGAGTGCGAGAGATAGAGTGAGAGAGACTACAGACACGGGGCTTCGCTGTCCATGGTGCTGAAAGAACAGCTCCCAGCCTTAATTGAGCGGGTTGGGTTTTTGTAACTTGGTGCAACTGAGTGCTAGATTGGAAGACTTTCAGCTTCACTGTAGGCTACCTTTTGCACAGTAGACAGCTGTTGAAGGAGACTAAAATTATGTTCTAGTAGTGGAAGGCTTTTCTGTGTGCCCAGAGACCACTCTTAACACATTATCAATCCCAGCAATGCTCAAATCACCTGAAATCAGCCAACGGAAGTTCATACACACAAAACGACCCAGAACAATAATTAACAAAAATGCATTTCAAAATCATAGAACTACCATAGGTAGGTTACAGAATAATCGTAAACATGGCGTAAGTCATTAACGCATAGGCTACAATGTAATCTTTAAACGATTGACGTAAATGCATTTGAAACAGCAACGTGACTGCTGGATACTGATGTGTAGCCTACCTGGTTGATGCACAGGGCAAAACGCTTCCTTTCCCGCGCGCCAGCCAGACTCCCGCCACGCAGCCCCGTGCCTTCCCCTTGAAACATGTTCCTGGAATGACACAAGCCAAAGTTATGCCAATTAGTCTAATGTCCAAATTTTCACTGTAAAATAGAGATGTCTCCGAGTGAGAAGCAGCTGACTATAGTAGGTCTCTCCATATAGGTGCTGGCAAAAACCTATAGAGCTTGTTCTGCTCGCTAGAGCTTGATGTAGGATTCCATTACTCAAACTAAATTGAAACAGAATACGTCACTTATCAAACATGCATGACGCATCAACAGCCTATAATATGATTGACTAACCGATAATTGCCGGTCCTCAACATAGCTGGCTATGCCACGGTCAGATAGAGAGACAGCAGCGGAGAGTGCAGTAGAGTAGCCCCACTGTCAGAAAGAGCCGACTTGGGAATTGTTCTCTCATCCAATAAGATGTTAGGGTCGTGTATGATAGGCTATATACTGCATGTGTGTCGCGGCAAAGGGGGAGTAATTTAGTCCTGTAATCAACATAAATCACCAGTTTGTTAGCTCTCTCTGCAAAGCATGGCGGGAAAATATATATTACCTCACTTACGGCTAACCGGGAAGGAATTTACAATCCTCATGTGCCGCCAGTGGACCTTCAGTCGCCAGTCATGGAGTCAGACATGGGAGATGAATATGCTGGGCACATAGATTGAATACCATGTATTTATTTGACAATAGAATACTGATGAAGGTTTAGGCTTGTCTGAGGTGTCCTTGTTTGTGGCCATTAATGTTTTTCTTCCGAAAAGTCCTCATGAAAATCAAAGCACATTGATGATTACATTTTGTCAATGTAATGACAGCAAAACGCTGCAGTATATTGTGTCATGTATGACAGTGCCCAACCCTATAAATAGGCGGCACAGATAGAACAAGGAGCCAGATGTTTCCCCGGATGTATAAATCTGAAGCATCCGGTTGGAATCTCCGGCAGTGGGAGAGTATGGCGCGAGAGGGAACTGGAAACACTTTCTGCTGATTTTCTCAATGAAGAAAAGCCCGAACTGAATAGTTTTCTGTTCCCCAAAAATATATTACGAAACAGGTTGCACTAAGTTTTGTAGACGTGGCCCTTTGCCAAAGTTTTAAAATTGCGTTGTTTACAAGGGCAGCAAGGGCGAATTGAGTTCTTACACACACACACTTCACAGAAATATTCAAATACATGCCAGAACGCCAATAGGATCTCGCTAGTTAGTGCTTGGCGCTGCCCACCTCCTTGCTTGTTCAACCCACTATAATGAATTAGCTCCCATTGAGAGGAACTATCTTGGGTTAGTTATGAATATATTTGTAGGCGGCTTGAGATGGTCTGAGTAGACTGACTTTCTGTGGGTCTCCAACAGTAAGTAGCCAGATATGTTATTATCAGTGGCATTAACTTGGAAACAATGTAATTCCTCATCCGTTTAGCTTCTTGGCTTAGCCTTTTAAATGTAGCTTAGTGTGATTTTATTGATCAAGGCAGGTCAGTTATGTTAGGTTTAACCTAACTTAAACCAGGTAAGCAAAGTGGACAAAAGCAGGTAAGGTCCATCTGTTACAGAGCAGCCAGTAGCTGGAGTCAAGGAGTTGTGTGTGTCTGCCGTCACAACCATGGCATCTTCAGGGACTAGACACAACAGCTCCTCTCTGATGAGTGAGGTAAGAAAAGTGGGTATGACCACCACCACCACCATCGGCCTCTAAAAATGTGCACCATCCTACTCAGTGAATTTCATAAAAATTTCATAAAAACAAAAACAATGAAATGTTACAAAAGTTATCCTTTTTAGATCACCGAATAACACCAATAACAACAGGACAACTATTTTCTGTTCTCCTCTAGGTACATTGACTTCAATACAAAACCTAGGAGGCTCAAGGTTCTCACCCCCTTCCATAGACTTACACAGTAATTATCAAATCAAATCAAATTGTATTTGTCACATTCACTGAATACAACAGGTGTAGATCTTACCGTGAACTGCTTACTTACAAGCCCTTAACCAACAAGCCCTTATCTCACTGATCATCCCCAAAGCCAACACCTCATTTGGCCGCCTTTCCTTCCAGTTCTCTGCTGCCAGTGAGTGGAACGAATTGCAAAAATCGTTCAGCAGTCTTTTTGGCTTCGGGGTAGAAGCTGTTCCAGGCTCCACTACAGCTCATCGATGAATGGGGGCGTGTTCAGCCCTCCTGTTCCTGTAGTCCACGATCCTGTAGTCCACAATACGACCACATTACCATAACGCTGTTTATAAAATAGCCTCAGATATGAGGTTTACATCTAATTGTTGTATAAGATGAATGAGTGAGGATGATACTGTTTGTAAACTTGTGTAATGTGATTTTGGACTGTTTAATGAAGGAAACTCCAATTCCCTTTTGAGTTTAACTAAATCAAAGGACCGCCCATGAGCCCAGTTAGGGTCAGGCATCCTGGGACAGGCCCTTTTCTACAACTCCCAAATAAAAACCCCACTTTGAGAATTTCTCAACAGACCATGTTTCCCTCAATTACGAGAGGACAAAGGTTGCAGACCAGCTTGAGTAGATGGCTGAATCTTTTAACCATACCACATGGTTAAATTCTTAGACTATCGATACCGACAGAATAAGAACAAGTCTTTGATATTAATTACTAGTCTGCAGCTAGGAATTCGGTATCATTGAACCGTATCAAGACCGACAACCGCCGAAACATCTATCCATAACGACATGAATGAATGTCACTCTCCAACAGAAACAAACTTTTCAACAGAGACCCCAACGACACACTGAGCGTAAATATATATATTGATTGCAATTGTTCCCGAAAACGTGAGCGTTCATGTGCAAAGGATTAGCATTTCAAATGTTGTAGTTATCAACTGTGTGTTGTCTTATCTCAGTCGACCCCCACTTCCCTTTTGTACACCAAGCTGCCATGCCGGTTTAGCCCACTAGGGCACATTCCCCTATCATTTCTTGTAACCATATTTACTTTGTTTGTTTGTGTGTGCACAAATGAGAATGAGACTAACGTGAGATAAAATAAAGAATAAGTCATTCATTCAGAAGACTATTGATCAGATATGAAAATATCTGAAAAGTTATATTAGGAAAATTATAACTTTGTAATCTGAATATTTTCCTTGGACTTCCTAGTTAATTACAGTTACATGATTAATCAGTTTAATCGCGAAATACTAATTACAGAGAATCTTTGATAAAAACGAAAAATCTTCATTTAATGATGGTAAAGACACGACACAGACTGAAAGCAAAACAGATGAAATCAATTTTCTACACACAATACCCCATCATGACAAAGTGAAAACATGTTTTTAGTAATTTTTGCTGATTTATTGAAAATTAAATATGGAAATATCTCATTTACATAAGTATTCACACCCCAATCAATACATGATAGAATAACCTTTGGCAGCGATTACAGCTGTGAGTCTTTCTGAGTAAGTCTGGATTGTATAATATTTGCACATTATTCTTTTCAAAATTCTTCAATCTCTGTCAAGTTGGTTATTGATCATTACTAGACAGACATTTTCAAGTCTTGCCATTGATTTTCAAGCCAATTTTTGTCAAAACTGTAACTAGCCCAAATTCAATATCATGTTGCTAAGCATCTCCAGTGTATATTTCCCTTGTGTTTTAGGTTACTGTCCTGCTGGAAGGTACATTTGTCTCCCAGTGTCTGTTGGAAAGCAGACTGAACCAGGTTTTCCTCTAGGATTTTGCCTGTGCTTAACTCTATTCCATTTACTTTTTTCATTAAAAAAACTCCCTCATCCTTGTCAGTGACAAGCATACCCATAACATGATGCAGCCACCACCATGCTTGACAATATGAAGAGTGGTACTCAGTGATGTGTTGTGTTGGATTTACCCCAAACATAATGCTTTCTATTCAGGACATAAAGTTAATTTCCTTGCAAATGTTTTATTTTTTTTCATTTTACTTTAGTGCCTTATTGAAAACAGGATGCATATCTTGGAATATTTTTTATTATGTACAGGCTTCCTTTTTTTCACTCTGTCATTTAGGTTAGTATTGTGAGTAACTACAATGTTGTTGATCCATCCTCAGTTTTCTCCTATCACAGCCATTAAACTCTGTAACTGTTTTAAAGTCACCATTGGCCTCATGGTGAAATCCCTGAATGGTTTTCCTTCCTCTCCGGCAACTGAGTTTGTAGTGACTGGGTGTATTGATACAACATCAAATCAAATCAAATGGTATTAGTCACATGCGCCAAATACAACAGGTGTAGAACTTACAGTTACCAGCACCTAACCAACAGTGCAGTTTCAAAAAATATGGATAAGAATAAGAGATAAAAGTAACAAGTAATTAAAGAGCAGCAGTAAAAAATAACAATATATACAGGGGGGTGCCAGTACAGAGTCAATGTGCAGGGGCACCAGTTATTTGAGGTATTATGTACATGTAGGTAGAGTTAATTAAAGTGACTCTGCATAGATGACAACAGAGAGGGCAGTGGTGTGGAGAGGGGTGGCGGCAATGTGAATAGTCTGGGTAGCCATTTGTCCAGATGTACAGCAGTCTTATGGATTGGGGGTAGAAGCTGTTTAAAAGCCTCTTGGACCTAGACTTGGCGTTCCGGTACCACTTTCTGTGTGGTAGCAGAGAGAACAGTCTATGACTGGGTGGCTGGAGACTTGGACATTTTTTTGGGCCTTCCTCTGACATCGCCTGGTATAGAGGTCCTGGATGCTTGGCTCCAGTGATGTACTGGGCCGTTCACCCTACCCTCTGTAGTGCCTTGCGGTCGGAGGCCGAGCAGTTTCCATACCAGGCAGTGATGCAATCAGTCAGGATGCTCTCGATGGTGCAGCTGTAGAATCTTTTGGGGATCCAAGGACCAATGCCAAATCAATTTAGTCTCCTGAGGGGGAATAGGTTTTGTCGTGCACGCTTCACGACTGTCATGGTGTGCTTGGACCATGTTAGTCTGTTGGGGATGTGGACACCAAGGAACTTGAAGCTCTCAACCTGCTCCACTGCAGCCCTGTTGATGAGAATGGGGCCGTGCTCGGTCCTCTTTTTCATGTAGTCCACAATCATCTCCTTTTTCTTGATCACGTGGAGGGAGAGGTTGTTGTCTTGGCACCACACGGCCAGGTCTCTGACCTCCTCCCTATAGGCTGTCTCGTTGTTATCGGTGATCAGGCCTACCACTGTTGTGTCATCTGCAAATTTAATAATGGTGTTGGAGTCGTGTCTGGCCGTGCAGTCATGAGTGAACAGAGAGTACAGGAGGGGGCTGAGCACGCAGCCCTGAGGGGCCCCTGTGTTGAGGATCAGCGTGGCAGATGTGTTGTTACCTACCCTTGCCACCTGTGGCGGCCCGTCAGGAAGTCCAGGATCCAGTTACATCCAAAGTGTGATTAATAACTTCATCATGATCAAATGTATATTCAATTTTTATTTTTTCCACATCTACAGTACCAATAACGGCCCTACTTTGAGAGGCATTGGAAAACCTCCCTGATCTTTGTGGTTGAATCTGTGTTAAAAATTCACTGCTCAACTGAGGGACCTTACAGATAATTGTATGTGTGGGATGCAGAGATCAGATAGTCATTCAAAAATCATACTCTTGCACACAGAGTCCATGCAACTTATGACTTGTTAAGCACATTTTTACTCCTGAACTCATTTAGGCTTAGCGTAACAAAGGGGTTATTATACTTGACTCATTTCAGCTTTTTATTTTTAATTCATTTGTAAATATTTCTAAAAACATAATTCCACTTTGACATGATGGGGTATTGTGTGTAGGCCAGTGACACCACATCTCTATGTAATCCATTTTATGTTCAGGTTGTAACACAGCAAAATGTGGAAAAAGTCAAGGGATGTGAATACTTCCTGAAGGCTCTGTAAATTCCTTTGATCAGGTTTTTCCTTTGGCGGACCTTATTATATTTGTAAAAAAAATGAATGAATGCAACTGTTAATGTCAAATTATTTTGTGTTCTACTTGTATCCCTGGTTGTCCTGAAAATACAATTTTAAACACTTAATTATCAGGTCTGGACATGCAGATAAATTAAAGTCAGAAAAACAAAAAGCATATTTTTTGGGGGGGTCTCGGAACTGATAGGGTTAATAGAAAAGAAGTGTGTATGTGTGACATTTGTCTACAAAGCTACATCTACACTGTCACTGGAAGTACAAGAAAATAGTCCTGATCTACACATACGCCCTCTGGTAACCCACGGACTCTGCTGTGCAAGGTTTATGTAGCCCTGGTAATAATCGATTCCTGGAGAGCATCCTTTATTTGCCCATTCATCTAGGAGACGTTGATGCCTTAGTAATGGCACACAGGTTGAGGCTTGGGTAAGGAGACACAAGGCGTAAACAAACAGGGATTCAAGCATTCAGTCATCTCTGGTCGCAGCAGTCTTTACACACTGTGTGTCATGAGAGGTCATGTAGGATTTCACTGAAGGCAAGCTTTGGAAAACCCAAACATATACTTGTAAATCTTTTCTAAAACATAGCTTTGGACACACAGAAGTGCACCGGTTCCTCGGGGGTGTGGTACCCGATTGCTGCGCTCCTGTTCAGGACCGAAAAGCCGTCAGTTTTAACGTCTGGCTCGGTTTGGGTCCTGGTGACGATAGAGACATCACCAACCCTTGTGTTTGGCCACACCGGGTTTATCAACAACATGACTGTGTGCTATGACATGACCGACCCTGGCCAGTTCTATACTTACTTTCCTTACGGCATGTTTCTGGACATTGTTGGATTCCTGGAACCTTTTATGATTACTCTGATCTGTTACTGCTCAATATGAGAGTGCTCTACATGGCTGGAAGGGACAATTCACCGGGAGAGAGGGACAGAGATTCGAAACAAGTCCATAACCAATTCTGGCGGTGTGCTTGATGTTCGTTCTGTGTTTGGTGAAACATCACATTGCACGGACAGTGTACCTGTTCAACAAAGTCTATAGGTCCAGTGACTGTAGAGTCCTCAACTTGGTGATGATAAGATATGAAAACCCCTTGTCAGCTTCAACAGCTGCCCAAACCCACTGCTGGACATCCTGGGTTGGACAGGCACCGGAAGCAGCTCTGGGTCCAGTTATTTAGGAGTAAGATGGTCCATCCGGTGGTGTGCAGGGTATAACCAGATATACAGTGGCAAGAAAAAGTATGTGAACCCTTTGGAATTACCTGGATTTCTATATAAATTGGTCATAAAATTTGATCTGATCTTTATCTAAGTCACAGCAATAGACAAACACAGTCTGCTTAATCTAATAACACACAAACAATTATATGTTTCATGTCTTTATTGAACACACCGTGTAAACATTCACAGTGCAGGGTGGGAAAAGTATGTGAACCCTTGGATTTAATAACTGGTTGAGCCTCCTTTGGCAGCAATAACCTCAACCAAACGTTTTCTGTAGATCAGACCTGCACAGCGGTTAGGAGGAATTTTGGACCATTCCTCTTTACAAAACTGTTTCAGTTCAGCAATATTCTTGGGATGTCTGGTGTGATCGAATCTTGAGGTCATGCCACAGCATCTCAATTGAGTTGAGGTCAAGCCTCTGACTGGGCCACTCCAGAAGGCGTATTTTTTTCTGTTGAAGCCATTCTGTTGTTGATTTACAACTGTGTTTTGGGTCGTTGTCCTGTTGCATCACCAAATTTCTGTTGAGCTTTATTTGGCAGACAAATAGCCTTACATTCTCCTGCAAAATGTCTTGATAAACTTGGGAATTCATTTTTTCTGTCGGTGATAGCTAGCTGTTCAGGCCCTGAGGCAGCAAAGCAGCCCCAAACCATGATGCTGCCTCCACCATACTTTACAGTTGGGATGAGGTTTTGATGTTGGAGTGCAGTGTCTTTTGTTCTCCACACATAGTGTTGTGTTCTTCCAAGAAACACAACTGTAGTTTCATCTGAATATTTTGCCAGTAGCGCTGTGGAATATCCAGGTGCTCTTTTGCAAACTTCAGACGTGCAGCAATGGGTTTTTTGGACAGCAGTGGCTTCTTCCGTGCTGTCCTCCCATATACACCATTATTTTTTAGTGTTTTACGTATCGTAGACTTGTCAACAGAGATGTTAGCATGTTCCAGAGATTTCTGTAAGTCTTTAGCTGACACTCTTGGATTCTTCTTAACCTCATTGAACATTCTGCGCTGTGCTCTTGCAGTCATCTTTGTAGGACGGCCACTCTTAGGGAGAGTAGACAATTTATAGACAATTTGTCTTAATGTGGACTGATGAACATCAAAGCTTTTAGAGATACTTTTGTAACCCTTTCCATCTTTATGCAGGTCAACAATTCTTAATCTTAGGTCTTCTGAGATCTCTTTTGTTCACGGTATGGTTCACATCCGGCAATGCTACATGTGAATATCAAACTCACATTTTTATACTGCAGGGCAGCTAACCAACATCTCCAATCTCGTCTCATTGATTGGACTCCAGGTTAGCTGACTCCTGACTATCTTTTGGAGAAGTCATTTAGCCTAGGGGGTTCACATAATTTTTCCAACCTACACTGTGAATGTTTAAATGATGTATTCAATATAGACAATAAAAATACAATCATTTGTGTGTTATTAGTTTAAGTATTTGTGTGAGTTACAGTAGATGAAGTTCAGATCTTTTTTTTTTTATCAATTTATGCAGAAATCCAGGTAATTTCAAAGGGTTCACATACTTTTTCTTGCAACCTTCTCTGGTACTGCCAGATATCAATGACTGATTTTCTTATTTTTCTTCTCTGCAAGTCAGAAAAACAGCTAATTATTTTCTGTTAATAGGTAAATGGGCCATTTTGTTCTATTCCTTTTGGCACAGAATTGCCCATTTGTTCAGGCAGGCCTGCTTCATAGAGATGGGTCCATCTTAGCCTCTACTGGACTATACTCAGCTGCTTAGTCAAAGTGACGAGAGGTTAAAAAACGTATTATCTGATGTGTTCTCAAGGGCTTTTGTAGCCTATTCTGGAAATGAATAATATACAGGACACCTTTTTCTCGATAGTTTTTTGTAACCACGTTTTTCCATTTCACGAACAACAACGTACAGAACTCATAACAATATCAAATCAAACACCTTCAATGTATTCAGTCACGAAGGTAATATTCTCACCTGTAGGCATGTTCAACAAAAGGTAGTTCATTCAAATTCACAGAGGTACTCTAACATTGACTTACATATCGTATCGCAGATAAATAGTGCCCTCTGGTGTTGACACAGTTGAAAAACATATCCACATTGCTGAGACACATGCAGACAACAACAAAAACACTCAAGAGACTTCACACTTACAGGGCATGGAAAACACATATTATTACACCAAATAGTACTTTAAAGATACAAATATAGTTCCTATGTATATAGTAGCTCTTTTACACTATCAAATGTAATTTAGTGATTAGCTTAGAAACTGTAATAAACAAGGAAAAGGCATGAGTGTGGCTTCATAGCAATGTATACAAGGTACAGCAATAGCTTATCAGTAACTGCATCAATAAAGGACCTGAAAGAACATTCTAGTGGAGGATCTTTTGTACCTTTTTAGACATGGACACAGACTCATAGCCACAGGAAGTAGGGGTGCAGCAGTACCCCCTAATTAAAAATAAATAAATAATTATATATATATTGAATTTACCACAGTGCCTTTGGAAAGTATTCAGACCCCTTAACTTTTTCGATATTTTGTTACTTTACAGCCTTATTCTAAAATGGATGAAATGAAGAAAAAAAAGCCTTAGCAATCTACACATAATACCCCATAATGACAAAGCAACACGTTTTGACATTTTTGCTAATTTATTAAAAATAAAAAACTGAAATACCTTCTTTACATAAGCATTAAGACCCTTTGTTATGTGACTTGAAATTGAGCTCAGGTGCATCCTGTTTTCATTGATCATCCTTGAGATGTTTCTACAATTTGATTGGACTCCACCTGTGGTAAATTCAATTGATTGGATATGATTTGGAAAGGCACACACCTGTCTATATAAGGTTTCACAGTTGTCAGAGCAAAAACCTAGCCATGAGGTCGAGCAAAGTGTCCGGTGAGCCCTGAGACAGGATTGTGTCGAGGCACAGATCTGTGGAATGGTACCAAAAGATTTCTCCAGCATTGAAGATCCCCAAGAACACAGTGACCTCCATCATTCTTAAATGGAAGAAGTTTGGAGGCACCAAGACTCTTCCTAGAGCTGGCTACCCGGCCAAACTGAGCAATCGGGGGAGAAGGGTCTTGGTCAGGGAGGTGACCGAGAACCCGATGGTCACTCTGACAGAGCTCCAGAGTTCCTCTGTGGAGATAGGAGAACCTTCCAGAAGAACAACTGTCTCTGCAGCACTCCACCAATCAGGACTTTATAGTAGAGTGACCAGACGGAAGCCACTCCTCAGTAAAAGGCACATGACAGCCCGCTTGGAGTTCGCCAAAAGGCACCTAAAGGCTCTCAGACCATGGGAAACGAGATTCTCTGGTCTGTTGAAACCAAAATTGAAACCATGATTGGCCTGAATGCCAAGCGTCATGTCTGGAGGAACCCTGGCACCATCCCTACGGTGAAGCATGGTGGTGGCAGCATCATGCTTTGGGGATGTTTTTCAGCAGCAAGGACTGGGAGACTAGTAAAGATTGAGGCAAAGATGAATGGAGAAAAGTACAGAGAGAACCTTGATGAAAACCTGCTCCAGAGCACTCAGGACCTCTGACTGGGGCGAAGGTTCACCTTCCAACAGGACAATGATCCTAAGCACACAGCCAAGACAATGCAGGAGTGGCTTCGGGACAAGTCTCTGAATGTCCTTGTGTGGCCCAGCCAGAGCCAGCACTTGAACCTGATCTCTGGAGAGACCTGAAAATAGCTGTGCAGCAACGCTTCCCATCTAGCCTGACAGAGCTTTAGAGATCTGCAGAGAATAATGGAAGAAACTCCCCAAATACCGGTGTGCCAAGCTTGTGGCGTCATATCCAAGAAGACTTGAGGTTGTAATCATTTCCAAAGGTGCTTCAACAAAGTACTGAGTAAAGGATCTGAATACTTAAGGCAATGTGATATTTCATGTTTTATTTGTAATACATAACAAAAAAAACATTTTTTAAAGGTTTTTGATTTGTCATTATGGGGCATTGTGTGTCAATTTATGAGGGGAAAAAAACAATGTAATAAACATTATAAGGCTGTAACCTAACAAAATGTGAGAAAACTTAAGGGGTCTGCATACTTTCCGAAGGCACTGTGTACTAGTCTGCTATACAGTACCAGTCAAAAGTTTGGACACCTACTTATTCAAGGGGTTTTCTTTTAAAATGATTTTCTACATTGTAGAATAATAGTGAAGACAAACTATGTTTAACACTTTTTTTGGTTGCTACATGATTCCATGTGTTATTTCATAGTTTTTGATGTCTTCACTATTATTCTACAATATAGTAAAAATAAAAACTCTTGAATGAGCAAGTGTGTCCAAACTTTTGACTGTTACTATATATATATATATATATACAACAATTTCACTGAGTTACAGTTCATATAATGAAATCAGTCAATTTAAATAAATGTATTAGGCCCTAATCTATGCATTTCACATGACTGGGCAGGGGCGCAGCCAATCAGAATGAGTTTTTCCACACAAAAGGACTTTATTACAGACAGAAATACCCCTCAGTTTCATCAGCTGTCAGGGTGGGTAGTCTCAGACGATCCTGCAGATGAAGAATCCAGATGTGGAGGTCCTGGGCTGGTGTGGTTACACGTGGTCTGCGGTTGTGAGGCCAGTTGGATATTCTGCCAAATTCTCCAAAACTATGTTGGAGATGAGTTATGGTAGAGGAATTAACATTCAATTATCAGCTCATGAAACATGGGACCAACACTTTACATGTTGGGAAGGGATATTTTTTTCTCACAAAAGTAGTCCTGTATTAGCGGACTGACATAAACCTCCCCCAACCGATTCCTGCAGCTATGGACAGGCTGGGTTTAGATGTCGAGGGGGTTTAGTGCAGAGTAGGCCGCATTACTTCAGTACACTCCTGCCAGTGAGGACAGGTGGGTACAGTACTGATCTGGAGGAAGGAGAAGGGAATTTAGCATCTATGTGTGGAAAGTGTGTGTGTGTGGGGGGGAGGAGGTAGCAGTTGCGCAGGCCAAAAGCAGACATGGGCCTGAGTTTGGCCAGTTTCTCCTCAGTCTGCTGACTGACCCTCTGACTCCTCTTTAACCCTACATGGACAGCAGGGGGAGTGGAATAATCATCATCATGGTGAAAATAAATCAAATGGGTCTGTTTTTACAAACTTTTATTTGCCGTCCTGAGACAATACTGTTGTATATAAAAGTCAATTTGATCAGACAGAATGACAATCAGATCTGGCAAGGACACAATGGCCTGATGTTATTTAACAACCACAGTGAACATCAGCTATGTAACAAGAACATCCGCTTGTTTTAGTTATTTTTTTAACCAAATTGTCATTAAATGTGTAATATTCTGTGGCGATTTAAAATTACGACAAGTATATTATTAAATGTATGACTACACATGGTACCTCGAGGCCAAGGGGCTCTAACCCTGTTCCTGAAGCACTACCGTCCTGTAGGTTCACTCCAACCCTAATACAGCACAGCCGATTCTAACGATTAGCTGGTTGATAAGCTGAACCAGGTTAGTTACAACTGGGGTTGGAGTGAAAACCTACAGGAGGGTTGTTCTCCAGGAACAGGGTTGGAGCCCCGTGCTCTAGGCAGTTCTAGGCAATAGAACATGTTATTTAGAGTTGTTAGACATTTGTTAGTTCAACTCAAAACAGACAGCACTCTTAGTGAAATTTACACAGAGACTATTCTGCAGCTAAGACAAACAAACAGCCTTCACACCTTCAAATGGTATATGGATAGGCTTCCTCTACCACAATAATTTGACCTAATACAATGCTACGACAGGCCACTTGGTTCAAGCTCAGGTTGTCCTGCAGAAAACTGACTCAGGATTAAAGACTGAAGCGATCCTTCATTACAATAGAAAAACTATCAAAAGTGATTTTGTCATTAGAATGATCATTTGATTTAGTGGTTTTCAACATATGAAAGTATCTCTTGGCAATTTCCTGAGATTGATCAATAAACATCAACAAAACAAAGTATGTATCCTTTCATTCAGTTGTACAGCAGAGGGTTTCCACCCAATTGCCAATGTTATAGTATTGTTAAAAGTCCTCCTTCATACACATAAGCCAGGTCATTTTCTCAAAGGACAATGTAAAACTGCTGCTTTCAAAATTTGGTGTTATTTTTGTACATTGGGTGAATTGAAATATAAAATGTTTCCCTTTAAAATTCCTGTATCACTTTGACAAGTGATAAAGGCTTGATGGTGTGACAGTGTAACGTTTTACGAGCCTCTATGACCAGCCAAGAGCAAAGAAAGGAATGAATGAAGGAACAGCGCTATAAAGAATTAAACCCAATGCCGATTCTAACTTTACATGTCTGAAGTAAAAGTCACTCAGCCTGGCGTCTTGTTCTAGACATTTATAAACCTTTTAAAAACACAAGTCTGTTTAAAGTGCTTTCTGGTGCCCCACTCTACTGACATTAAAGTATGATTGGTGCTGAGGTTTGAGGTTCCAAAGCATGCACACAACACCAATCAGTCATTAGCCAGCCCTTGACACAGCCACTGGAGGGAGCAGTCAGAGAGACGACGGCGTTGGTATGTGATGTCAGAGCAGAGGGGTCAGCATCTGAGCTGCGATGGGTCAGTATGTTGCTGGGAGGGGTCAGTGACAATGCAAGGCTGGGTCAGTGTGCAGGTGGGAGAAGTGAGTAGTGCAGACACGCCCCCTAGCAGGTGATTGACAGCTGTGGTCATGTTCGTGCAGCCAGCTGGTACAGAGGGCTCAGGACTGTGTGACCGCTCACCTGGAAAACAGTACAAGACAGGGCCAATGCATTAGTCCGGGATACTCAGCACACAGTCAGACACAGACCTTCTAGAACCATAAATCCAGTCCTTCTCTACTGCCCTTGTTGATAAGTGAAACAGCTTCATACTGTTTTTCACATCTGCATGGGCAAGTAAACAAGGGCAGAGGGAAAGGGACAACGTGTTGGAGAGGAATTGGGCCGAGCAGTGACACTACACACACGAGCAGAAGCAGGTTAGACAACACATGGGCCACACCCAGGAACAGTGTATGCTGACTTAGGAGAGACAGAACTGGTTTTAAGGAGCATGAAAACATTATGCAGATTGTCTATATCAAGAGTTTATTGTCTATAGCAAGAGTTTATTGTCTATATCAAGAGTTGCTCAAAGTCTAAATCTATTTTACTTAATCCAGAGCGGTCAAATGATATACTACGCTTGCACATGTTAATTCAGAATGTTAACTACAAACCTGAAATGTTTTCATTAAACCCACTTGGGATCATATATGGTAGAGCTTCTCTTACAACTGTCTCTGAGCATTCAGATAAGGTGAGAGAGGTTGGGAACCCTAGTGAAGAATATCACAGTTGCAGGCTTTTCTTTTTAGTTCAGCGCCAGTTGGATGTTTAATAATAGATTGATAATAGGTCCTTGCCTTCCTCATGAGTGGGTTGAGAACCTATTGTTCAGTGGCTCTTGTCTATTGAGTGCTTCTACACCTGCATTGCTTGCCGTTTGGGGTTTTAGGCTGGGTTTCTGTACAGCACTTTGAGATATCAGCTGATGTAAGAAGGGCTTTATAAATACATTTGATTTGATAGCAGGGCAGAAAGGACAGTATCTGTGTAGACTATTCAGGATAGGAAGCCGGGTCAAAACACACAGTCACACACACATTTGCATGTATGGCTATATAAATACATTTGATTTGATTTTTGATTTGAGTGTGAGAGGAGGAGAAAGGTGAAAGGTCATGGATACTCACTCTGAATTGGAGTCCTTCAGGAGTTTGGCCCTGGCAGAGGCTGAGAGGTTCAGATCTCCTCCTGAAGAGAGAGGGAGGGAGTAATGGAGAGTGGCAGGGAGAGGAAAAGAGGGAGAAGGACAGAAAGAGAAAGGGTGGGAGAGAGAATGGGAGAGGAATATCAAAGAACATGGTTAGTGATGATATCATAAGGCACGCTCCACTGTGAGTGGTTTAATGGTGTCAGGAGGCCCGCTCCCAGCTCTCTTACCTCGTAGATAATCAACAAAGTACAGCATCACTACCGCGATCAGCGCCACTGAGAGAGAGAGAGAGAGAGAGAGAGAGAGACACACACACATTTATTGGTTGACTCAACACACACACACACACACACACACACACACACGTGTTACTCACAGCAGACACAGGCGGTGAAGAAGACCTCCAGGAAGAGGTATCCCTTGTTGTCCAGAATAGATCCTGCTGCCATGGAGATCAGAGCCAGGCCCAGGTTCTGGATGGACTGCATGCTGGGAGGTAGGAAGGCCATGCGTCATCATCAACAACAGCAGCATCACCACCACCGTCATCATCAACAATAACTACAACATCAACAGCATCATCATCACAGTCACAAATAATGGATAGAATGCAAACGCCTGTAGGTATGAAACACTTTTCTGGTTACACAGAAAGGGTGGGTAGGAGCAGGTGTACTTACAAGCCATAGGCGGTCCCCAGCTGATGCTCTGGCACCACGAAGGCCACCATGGGCCACAGGGCACAGGCCAGCAGGGAGTAGGACAAACCCAACAGGGACTGGAGGACACAGATACACAGTACCATTATCAACACCATTCACTGTACCTGGTTACCCAGTCACAATACAACTCAATTACTATGTATAAACTAAATCTAAAATCTGACTTCATTCCTCTGGAAGCAGGATGTAATTGTCTTGCAGGACTAAACAAAAGCAACTGTTCAAGGACCCAGTGATCCAAGGTTGCGGGTCCAAATCTGGCCCACTGCTCATCACTGCATACACTAGGTTTCTAGTGAATGTCCTACTAAATGTCTCCAAGGTCATATTCTGCTGTGAACCACTCTGCGCCATTCTAACGATAATCAAATGGAGAATGGTCATCACCATGGCGATCCAGGGGTTCCAGAAGGTGAAGGCGAGCATCATGTGGGCTATGAGTGTCGTGACGACGGCACACAGCACCCAGATCACGTTCTTCCCTGTCCTGTCCACCATGAAGCCCAACAAAGGAGAGGCTGGGGCTGAGATGATGTACACAATACTGGGAGAGGGGACACAGAGGGAGAGGGTGGCGAGAGGGGACACAGAGGGAGAGGGTGGAGAGAGGGGACACAGAGGGAGAGGGTGGAGAGAGGGGACATGGAGGGAGAGATAGTGATTGTGTTTAGAAGGGTGCCAGAGACACAGTTACAATGTGTTGTGACGGTTCATAGTCTGAGGTGAGATGAGAGCTAAAACAAACCTCATTTGAAGAACTCCTCACAAAAAGTTGAGTGGCACATCCTCACTCTGTCCAAATTGAATCACTGGTCTTATTAGTTACTCCGGCATCTCAGACTAGGGTAAAGAGTTGTGTGTTACCTGTTAATTGCTCTTGCTTCTTGAGGTGAGAAGTTGAACTTTTCAATGAAGAAAACCCTGCAAGGGGAAGACCGACAGGTGAGAAGAACAGTCAGTCACAGCAGACCAGAGTGGTACGGAGTATGTCCATACTATCACTGCAACATATCCCACCACCACATTAAGCACATCCCTGTTCCTGTTCTATAGGCATTCATTACAACTCAACACAGAGGAATGTGCTCTTTACGCTGCTATACAGGGCCTTTGGGAGCAATTGACAGTTCCTCAGAGTGTTTTAGCACACAAGCACATGCGCGCGCACACACACCAATCACCCATCCATCCCTTCCAGCCAGCTACCAAGTAGAGTTGCACCTGGTCCACACATTGTTGAACCGCAGCACATGGTATTGAACAGGCTCCAGCAGCCAGGTAAGTATTGTAACAACAAACAAAAAAATCTATATTCCATAACATGTATTTGCTCAACAGGCATCGCCACTCTCCCCCCATATCCCTCTCCCCCCGTCCCCCCCATATCTCGCTCTCTGCATCTCTCTCTCCCTGCCCCCCCTCCCCATATCCCTGTCCCCCACATATCTCGCTCTGCCCCCCCTCCCCATATCCCTCTCCCCCTGTCCCCCCCATATCTCGCTCTCCCCCCCTCCCCCCCATATCTCGCTCCCTGCCCCCCCTCCCCATATCCCTGTCCCCCACATATCTCGCTCTGCCCCCCCTCCCCATATCCCTCTCCCCCTGTCCCCCCCATATCTCGCTCTCCCCCCCTCCCCCCCATATCTCGCTCTCTGCCCCCCCTCCCCATATCCCTCTCCCCCCCATATCTCGCTCTCTGCCCCCCCTCCCCATATCCCTCTCCCCCCATATCCCGCTCTCTGCATCTCTCCCCAGTACTCGCTTTCCTACCCACTCAGGGGGTTAGATTACATGGTCTCTAACAGTTAATGATTTAAAATCAGCTTGGGAGCAAAACATTATTCCAAAAGAGTTCATGATATTATATTCACTCAAGGTATTTTACATGATGGAGAATAGACATTGCATTTGAGGGGACAGGCATGAAGTGGCAGCACATAATCCCTGATCTACAATCACCTTGCAGCCCAAATAACTACTTGTGATAAAGCTGGCAATATTGGTGAGGGTTTTGACTGATAAGACATGATGACTGATGGTTCGTGTGCTACTCACTGTCCCAGTCCAATGAAGGGGAAGATGGCCACGTAGTAGCCCACACAGATGATGAAGATGAGCCACAGTGGGAAGGGGAAGTCCTTCACATCCGTCAGCTTGATCACTTCCCCTACACACACACACAAAACACATGTTCAACACACCGAGCCAGTCTTGGCTAAAGCATCCCCTTAGGAAAGGAGTGTGACAGCCAGGCAATAACCCACAGGTAGTACTATGACCCGTGACCTCCGCCCGTCACACTAAAGCCAGCCCAGGGAAACGCTGAGCACGGTAGAAACACAGGCTAACTTCCCAATAATCAATTCTGACAAGATTACATGCAACACAATGGGGAGTTTGATGTTTCCCAGGTGGATAGAGCTCCTTAAATCAACTAAATTCATCAAGGCAAAATGAGATTGGCTAATGGTGACAGGTAAACAGAAGGAACCTACCCTCTATCACCGCCCTCCTCACACCAACATCGTCAGAATACAGTGGACATGATAACCATAGCACATAGATAATGACCATCATCCCAGTCAATGCCATTATCCTTTGTACTTTGTGCTCTGATTGGGACACACATCGGAGGCAGTCACTGACTGCCGTGTTAGCTCACCGGTCGCTCCCTGTTCCTTGTTGAGGATCCTCTCGGCCCTCTTGTCCAGGTAGCCCAACACCAGAGCACAGACCAGAGAGAATATACATGTCGCCCCAGCTGGAGAAGGAGAGAGAGATGGAGAGAGCACAAGCAAGAGAGAGAAAGGGTGAGGGGGGATAAAGGAGAGCCAGGAAAATCATTACATCAGCTATGAACAGGTAGGTGTGGCTCATGAACCTACAGCAGCACAATAGGGTAAGTCCTCAGGAGAAGAGCCTGCCAAGGATCTTTAAAGCCCCGCCTAGTTCAGTCTCAATAAGCATGACTGCTTCCTTTAGGACCAACAGTCAGAGTAATAAGATTAAAAAGTAGCTCAAAAAGTTTTACTTTAGATTTTGTGTCGAGAGTGATTGCCGGAATGCTTTTGATTTCTTGGGGGTGGTCGAAGATCTCTACATCACACTCCCTCACTCACATCACATCCCACCCTCTACATTAGAGGGGTTTGTAGTCCAATAAATATTCTCTATTAAAACAGGTGAAATTTCACTTGCCACAAGTATGTGGCAAAATCCAGTAGGCTTTGGTTTGAATTAACAGTAGGATATGGACATATTAGACCCATCTCACAGGCTTAATGTTCCTCTGTAGTTTCTGTAAAGCATCAGCACATATCTACTGGGGCTCCATTATTCCATTCTAATGTTACAGGACTGTACGAGTCCTGCTGGAGAGAACACACAGACTGCTGGGCTCCTCTTATTCCCGTGGAGCGAGTGAGGACACCCACCATGAAAGAGGAAGTGAAAAGAGAAGTGAGGCGGAGGATCACGAAACTGAAACCTCCTCCATCACGTGATTCATCAGACAAATGACAGGGGGGGGGGGGGGGGGGGGGGGGGGGTTGTGTTTTTTACTCTCCCTCCCCTCTTTTCTCCATCCCTCTCTGTGCTGAAATTAGAGAGCATTTGTAATAGAAGTGGTATGGTGTTGCAGGCAGGGCTGTCTGGGCTGGAGATGTAACCTGAGGCTCAATGTAGACAGCAGGCCTGGGAATTTAGCTCACTCTCCTCCTGATCAAATATGTACACGCAACTCACTCACACAAAGGGTGGTTCTGTATTATGTCATATGTGGATCCTAATAAAATACTAAGCACACACACGTGATGCACGGGTTGACTCATAACCCGCAGTCCCCGCGGTTATTTCAGCGGGCCGGGTGGGTTTAGATTCATTCAATATAGTGTGGATGAAGGGTGGGTGGAATGAAGAGAAACAATGTTTTAAAAAAATAAATAAATGTATAATTCTGGTAGTTTCACCACCACGAACAGAGGATCTCAGCAAAGGTAACTTTTTATTATAATAATAATTAGTATTACTAGGCCTAGTCTTATTAAATATTCACTTTACAGTTGGAAATGCAAGCACCTACTCCGTAAAGAGACCAAGATTTAACTTCACGGACTGGGAGGACGAGAGAAGCCGAAGAGATCGACGAAATCCAGAGGTACAAAGCACTGACTTTTCCCTGGAGGATTGTGTGGAGGAAAGTTTGCTTGCTTTCTGGGAGAAGCAGGAGTGTACCTTCCCTCAACTCCGGTCTCTTGCAAAGAGAATTCTCTGCATTCCAGCATCAAGCACATTGAGTGAATGCGCCTTCAGCACTGCCGGGCACGTTATTGAAACCAGGCGCAACCGACTGAAACCTGGCACAGCGGACACTATTCTGTTTCTTAAATTAACAGCGCTGCAAAAAAAAGCAAGACAAAGTAGGCAATTATAGCCTCATAACTGGTCAGTGGGTACTTTCATTTTCTAAACTTTGTTGTGTTGTAGCCAATTGATTTTTGAAGCCAATTATTATTATTATTTCCCCCATTCATTTTTTTTTTAAATTAATTCCTATACCGGTATAGGATATTAGCCCACACAGGCAGTCGGCCTACAAGATGTCCATTTATTGTTTCCTTTCAGTAAAATGATAGGCTACTGTTCAATAGGCCTAAGAACTTTCAATTGCTCAAGAAAAAACATTGTTCAATAAATTAAAACCCCAATTGTTTTATTTTTTTTTAAACAGCCGTGCAGTCGGCCTACAAGATATCCATTCATTGTTTCACATTTTGTTTTGTTTCAGTAAAACAATAGGCTACTGTTCAATAAGTGCAATCCTTTTAATATGCTCAAGAGAAATGTAATGGTTCAATAAAGTGTGCAAGACAAAAATATATAGAGATTTTTGATATTTGCGGGTTGGGGATCATGTTTTTCACATAGTAACCCATCCACAATCGCTCTACTATCAATTGCTGATGGGTGCGGGTGAACAAACAGCTGACCCCTACATCACTAAACACTTAACTCACCGATCATGAGCGAGACTCCCAGAGTGGTGTGTCCTGTCGAGCCGACCAGGTCAGCGACACGGTTGTACACCCAGCCCATGATGTTCATGTTGACCGTGCTACCCTGAGGGACAGGAGACAACCCAACACTCCCTGATCAGCCACATAAATAAAGCCTTAAGTATGTGCTTCTGTATCTATCTATATACGGCGTTATATTTCGCTTCTATCATGTTCTTACCAGCCTGGCCATGCTGAGCTGAAGACCAAACACCAAGTTGAGTTCCTTCCCTTTGAACCAGTTCACTGCATAGGTGTTCTGGGCCACAGCCAGAGACTCACCTCCAATCCTACCCAGAGAGAGAGCACTTAGTTAGGGGGAGAGAAGTGGCTTGGAACTGTAGCAAGGACTAGCTCAGTGACAAAATAGACTAAAATACATCTTACCCAAACACAAAGCGTCCAATCTCCATTAACCAGAATAGATCTAGAAGTGCCCCAACAGCAACTATAACCTGTGGAAATACACAGTGGTGGAAAAAGTACAATGGTCAGTCATACTTTAATAAAAGTAAAGATGGTTCAGTAAAGGTCACCCAGTAAAATCCTACTTGACAAAAAAAAAGTATAAAAGTATCTGGTTTGAAATGTACTTAAGTACAGTGGGGGATAAAACAGTCCATTGTCATACTGGAGTAAAAGTCTAAGTAAATGCTCTACATCAAATTCCTTATATTACGCAAACCAGACGGAACGATTTTCTTGTTGTTATTTACGGACAGCCAGGGGCACACTCCAACTCTCACATCATTTACAAAGTATTTGTGTTTAGTGAGTCCACCAGATCAGAGACAGTAGAGATGACAACGCGTTATATTGATAGGTGCGTGAATTGGACCATATTGCGGTCCTTCCTGAGCATTTAAAATGTAAACATATACTTTTGGGTGTCAGTGAAAATGTATGGGAGTAAAAAGTACATATTTTCTCTGGGAATGTAGTGAAGTAAAAGTACAAACCATGGGATATTGTGTGTAGATTAATGGAGGGGGAAAAAACTATTTCATCCATTTTTTAATAAATTTGTAACATAACAAAATGTAGAAAAATTAAAAAGAGTCTGAATAATTTCTGAATTCACTCTAGATTACCACTGGAAATAGATCAATTGAATTTGTACTACACATTTTGTAGAAGAGCAGCTCTCAAATACAGCTCTCAAACACATCTCCATCATGTGGTGTGCACCTACCTGCCCAACGCAGACAAACAGGGCGAAGATTATTGTTCCTAGCCTACCAGAAGAGGAGAAGCACAGTGACAGAAACTATGTTTACATGGGGATAATTTGAAGTGAACATCAACATGTTCGTCACAATGTTATCTCTCCTTGTGTTGCTGGAGATGACAGCCCTAGTTCATTATGGATTCAGATTAATCCTCCATACACAATTACCCCTGCATCTTTTGTTGTCAGAGGTTCATGGTGAGACTGGGGATTTCCTACTAACACACTGGCAGACAAACACTACCCATATTACAGTAGGTACACAGGCTGTATTGGCCATGGAGGAGTGTGGGGGAAAACACTCCTACAACCAGCATCCACACACCAGGGTGATTACAGAATCCGAAAACATATTATACAAATGTGACGTAAAGGATCCTAGGGTATTAATCTCTATTGTACACCTACAGTTTCTGCTCTGAGAAGCACAGCACTATGCATGCGTTATGTGACTGTAACCAGGTAGTCACTGGACGCAAGAGGTTAAATACCTTGTCCGCGCCAGTACAAGACGGTTATCCTTGGATGGCGATAACCAAGTATTCCATGTAGGGAATGTACAGGTGTACAGTAGTGTTTAACTAGTAACCTGTGGTCCTACCTGATGCCAAAGACCCTGTCGAGCAGGAAGCCCCCCAGGAAACAGAGCACCACGTTGGGCCAGGAGTACCAGGCATAGAGCTGCATGAACATGGACGTGTTGAGCTTCATGTCCTAGTGCAGACCAGAGAGGACAGAGAATGTCAGTGCATTGGTAGCCCAAATTACTAGAAAGGTCTCTTCAAGAAAGCAAAACAAAGGCAAAGAAAAAACACCAATATGAACTGAGAGTGCATGGACCAACCATACACTAACTGGTATGACCTGATATTCGTCTGTTGTTTGCAGTATTAGAAAACCTTTGAGCACGATGACAAGAGAGAAAGGTAGCTGTGCTAGTTCTAATGGGCCATTTCCTTGTGACACACTGCTTTGTTTCACTTATCAGCAAGCTTACAACATCATGGTGATGTCATGAAGAGTCAGACATCCATATAACTCGAATGTGTCCATAGAGTTAGAATAACTACAATAACTATAGTTATTTCCCATACTGAAGCATCGGAGGAAGGCTCTGGCATACAGCAGGCTAGGCTACAATGACGAAAGAGTGACATGATGTGACAGACGGAAACTTCAGTCGTCCTTCCTCACCTGTATGACTTGAGTCTGCAAAGCAGCGGGGTTATCATAACAGAAGTAACTTCCTGCAACAAAGTAACGCTGTTAGTGGGTAGAATTGATACATCAAAGTGCTGACTGATACTGTATATTCTAAACCAGCTCGTATTTGATTGATACAGTCATAGAAGGCTACATCATTGTGAAAGATAATCAAAGTCTGATATCCAAAAGCAATTAGTCTGATAGTCGGTTAGCTGAATGAAGCCTAAACTCTCCAAAGAATTTGGTTGGAATTTCGTTGGAACCGCCCTGCTCACCGAATCCCAGAAAGCACATAAAAAGCAGGACGAAAATGCGGTGAGGCAGCCGTCTCGGGTCACAGAGCGCGGACATCGGTTTAACCGGTCCGCTTTCATTTCTGGGACCTGAAGACGCGATATCCCCTTCATCGTCCAAAAGGTTCTGTCGCTCTTCCGCCATCTTCGTCTGTGTTTTGGAAAGGAAGGAAAAAGGATAATACGGCGCAGACAGTCATATGACATTCACGTGACTCGTCTCGGCTGAGCGCAGCAGTCAAAGGAGTGCAAAAGAGTCCAGTAACGAGCGAATGACCATAAAGGAGCAAAACGCTGATCTTTACATATTCTACTTTAGAATATTCAATACGATGGTGATTGCTAAGGCGGGTCATTCATATATTAGATAATTGAATGAAATTAATTAATTTGACAATATATATTTTTATTCAGATGAAGTCGGACGTTTTTCAACCACTCCACAAATTTCTTGATAACAAACTATAGTTTTGGCAAGTTGGTTAGGACATCTACTTTGTGCATGACACAAGTCATTTTTACAACAATTGTTTACAGACAGATTATTTCACTTATAATTCACTGTATCACAGTTCCAGTGGGTCAGAAGTTTACATACACTAAATTGACTGTGCCTTTAAACAGCTTGGAAAATTCCAGAATATGATGTCATGGCGTCAGAAGCTTTTGCTAGGCTAATTGACATAATTTGAGTCAATTGGAGGTGTACCGGTGGATGTATTTCAAGGCCTACCTTCAAACGCAGTGCCTCTTTGCTTGACATCATGGGAAAATCAAAAGGAATCGGTCAAGAACTCAGATTTTTTTTGTAGACCTCCATAAGTCATCCTTGGGAGCAATTTCCAAACACCTGATGAACCACGTTCATCTGTACAAACAATAGTATGCAAGTATAAATACCATGGGACCACGCAGCCATCATACCGCTCAGGAAGGAGACGCTTTCTGTCTCCTAGAGATGAACGTACTTTGTTGCGAAAAGTGCAAATCAAACCTATAACAACAGCAAAGGACCTTGTGAAGATGCTGGAGGAAACGGATACAAAATTATCTATATCCACAGTAAAATGAGTCCGATATAGACATAACCTGAAAGGAAGAAGCCACTGCTCCAAAACCACCATAAAAAAAGCTATACGATGGTTTGCAACTGCACATGGGGAAAAATATCGTACTTTTTTGGGAAATGTCCTCTGGTCTGATGAAACAAAAATAGAACTGTTTGGCCATAATGACCATCGTTATGTTTGGAGGAAAAAGGGGGACGCTTGCAAGCCGAAGAACACCATCCCAACCGTGAGGCACGGTGGTGGCAGCAGCATCATATTGTGGGGGTGCTTTGCTGCAGGATGGACTGGTGCTCTTCACAAAATAGATGGCATCATGAGGAATTTAAAATTATGTGGATATATTGAAGCAACATCTCAAGACATCTTTCAGGAAGTTAAAGCTTGGTCGCAAATGGGTCTTCCAAATGGACAATAACCCCAAGCATACTTCCAAGGTTGTGGCAAAATGGCTTAAGGACAACGAAGTCAAGGTATTGGAGTGGCCATCACAAAGCCCTGACCTCAATCCTATAGAAAATGTGTGGGCAGAACTGAAAAAGCGTGTGCGAGCAAGGATGCCTACAAACCTGACTCAGTTACACCAGCTCTGTCAGGAGGAATGGGCCAAAATTCACCCAACTTATTGTGGGAAGCTTGTGGAAGGCTAACCAAAATGGTTGATCAAGCTAAACAGTTTAAAGGCAATGCTACCAAATACTAATTGAGTGTATGTAAACTTGAGAGAGCGTGCTATGGAGTAGACATGCTTTGCTAGAGCTCCGCTCCATTTTGAAACAAATTAGTATTTATCTTAACCTCTCACGACCTATATCTTCAAACAAATATGACAAAGGGAAAAGGCACCAGAAAAGGGAGCGCTAAACAAGATCATTTGAATGAGATAGACAACGAACCAATTTCAACGTCGCCAACCCACGAGGAGTTAGCTGAAGAGGCTAGCTTCCAAGAGACCGCAAAGTGACATACTGGCTGCCATAAACTCACTAAGCAAGAAGGTGGACACAAGGTTGGCTGATATCTCAAAGAGTATTGGGACTTTGGCCGAAACTGTGAAGGCAACTCAGAAAAGGGTGCATGAGGTTGAGCAGACGACAGTCGATCACAAGGCCAGGCTACAGGACATAGAGTGTATGTAAACTTCTGACCCACTGGGAATGTGATGAAAGAAATTAAAGCTGAAATAAATCATTCTCTCGACTATTATTCTGACATTTCACATTCTTAAAATGAAGTGGTGATCCTATCTGACCTAAGACAGGGAATTTTTACTAGGGTTAAATGTCAGGAATTGTGAAAAACTGAGTTTAAATGTATTTGGCTAAGATGTTTGTAAACTTCTGACTTCAACTGTGTGTATATATATATATATATATATATATATATATATATATATATATATATATATAACACTGTATACTTGTTTTTTTCACTAACAATCACAGTTGTCTTTTCTTACTAGCACTGATTTTGCTGGTAGCTGCTTCATTTAAAAAAAACTTGCAATGACTGTAATATGTGGTTGTTTTTATCTACTTTATTTGAATGTAAGTTGCTCTGGATAAGAGAGTCTGCTAAATTACCTAAATGTAAATGTAAGAATCAATGGCTATATATAATTCATTCAAAAGTAATACAAATGTGCTGGGTAACATTAGCTAGCAAACAGTACACTTGAAATGAAACCACTTTTTGTCAAAATTAGAAACGTGTAATATCTGAAAATGTAGCTAGCTAGACTATCTGTAACATGGAATGACGCTGGAGAGACGAAGCAGGTACAGGGAGTAAAACATTTAATAATTAACGGACATGGAACGAGACTGGAACAGTGTCAGAAAACAGGTAGCTCAAACAAAAGACAATCAATACAGCAGCAAGGGAACTGACAAATATAGGGGAGGAAACAAACAGATGATGAGTGAGTCCAATATTGCAGATACGCGTGACGAAGGAAGGCAGGTGTGCGTAATAGATGATAGGAGTGAGTGATGCAGGGCAGCCTGTCGCCCTCAAGCGCCGGGGGGGGAGCGGGAGCAGACATGACAGTACCCCCTCCTCATCTTCAGGCACCACCCGGCGTCCCACCTGGGCGAACCAGCCGAGACATGGGTGCAGGGCAAGCCGGTAGGGGTGTGGAAGCCTGACGAACGGACAATAGCGTGGGAGCCTGGCGAGCCGGTCGAGGCATTGGAGCCTAACATCCGGCTTAGGAAAGACGCCTGTCAATCCCGCTGCAGAGAGGGAGCCCGACAATCTAGCGGAGCGTGAAGTGGGATGGAAACCTGCCGAGCCAACCGAGGGAACGAAACCTCTCGAGCCAGCCAGGGCGTGGACGCTCGACGGGCTGGCTTAGGCACCCCCGGTTCCATCAGTGGCAGAATCCACCCCGACGTCACCAACAAAAACAACAATAAAACAAACTCCTGGACCGGCTGGGCAAACAAGAACTGACGATCCGGCTGAGGCCCGATGTGAGATGGGGGCCATCCAAGCCAACCGGGGCAAGGAAACCTCTCTAGCCAGCTAGGGCGTGGAAGACCAACGAGCTGGCTAAGCACCCCCGGTTCTATTGGCGGCGACCCAGAGCCCATGTCACCATACCAACCGGAACGCCAGTACTCCCCGATGCTTCGTATGTTGGCTGCTGTATTCTGTCACATGGAATGACGCTGGAGAGACGAAGCAGGTACCGGAGTAAAATATTTAATAAATAACGGACATGGAACGAGACAGGAACAGTGTCAGCAAACAGATAACACAAACAAAAGACAATCAATACAGCAGCGGGGAACAAAACAAGGGAACTTACAAATATAAAGGAGGAAATAAGCAGATGATGAGTGAGTCCAGGTGAGTCCAATATCGCAGATGCATGTGACGAGGGTAGCAGGTGTGCATAATAGATGATAGGAGTGAGTGATGCAGGGCAGCCTGGCGCCCTCAAGCGCCGTGGGGGTGGGGGGGAGGAGCAGACGTGACACTATCTTACCTCATCATGGTGATGACCTCATCAACCATGGCATCATGGTTGGACTCGTCTCCTGTCTGATGCCATGCATGGTTGCCCTTGGTTTGAAGATGTAATCCAGACTGGTGTTTTCTCCATCTCCTTAGCTATCATACTTGAATTCCACTGATTTCAAAACTCGGTCCTCTAGAAAGTGGAGAGCATACACATAACGTTCACTAGCGAGCCAGCCAGCTAACATAAGCTAGCTAACAGTACACTTTAACTTGACATTAGGTTTATGCAGTTTTACTACGCAATACTTTTTTTAAGCCACATTCAACACGGTTACCTAGATACATTGACCAGCTCCAGTCAGACCAATCCAAACTCATCTTTCGGCATGTCCCGCCCACTCATTATCTCAGCCAGTCACGGCTAGCGGGAAGTTTTTCCGTGGCTAAACCAACCAGACTCGTAATTTATTGTATTTGTATTTACAGATGGCATACAAGTTTGATATTAAGGCACATGAAAGTTCCCATGTTCGAGAAGGCATTTCTGCCAAAAAAACGCATTTTGATAAAAACACATTTTTAAAATTCAAATGGCTCTCCTGTGAAGTCCTGACTTGCGACATACACCTAGTTCCATGAATCGGGTCACAAATGATGTCCCACACACATAAACACCATAATATAATTTGTCCTCTGATACACTCCTCCCCAACTATGAAGACAATTAAATTCAGATGATAAGTTATGACCAAATGATAAGGATTCAGAAATACAATAGACCTGATAAACTACACTCTTCAAAAAAAAATGTGCTTCTACATTCACTGGACCATGCAACTGTCATGGAGGTGTGAAACACTCACGTGTTGAGTAACCTTACCTGAGACTTGAGCACAGCGGGCTAACACAGTGTTGTGGTGTGACAGAGACACGGGTTTGAACCCAGCTAGTCACACAACCAATGGCCATCTCCAAGGGCCAGCAAGGATGATCTGTTGTGGGATTGTTTCTGGTCAAATCTGGATAACATAAATCTATTTATTTTCATAAAGTGATTTTTCAAGAGGGGGAGGGGGTCAGTAACACATATTTAACCGTTGATTTAGGGAGCAGGATAGTGCAATAAATAAGAAGGAATGAATGAATAAGCATGCATTGGATTAGTTCAGGGCTGACCTGATTTGTTCCTTGATTACTAGGAGTGAGGAGCAGCTGAAAGGATGAGAGTCGGCTGGGGAAGTTTGTAGGGGATTGGATCATGGAAAACATGGATGGAAACAGACTGGGTGATGACATTAGAAGCCACAGAGAGGGAGATATTAAATAAAACAAATGCAGATGGAAATGGTTGTTGACACGGGGACAGGCAAATCCTTTGTGGTCATTCAAACAGATGGGCAACCGTGGAAAAATAAGGGGAAGGAGGGTTAGGAGGGGGTGCTAATAGCAGCTCTTCCAGTGATAAAAGAGGGTGTGTCTTTTTTTTTTTTGCAAATGAATGAACAGGCAGATAAGCACTGAGCCAGGCTTTGTAAAGGGTCTCAAAGGAGAGAGAGGCAGTGGGGAGAGCAGGCCACAGACAATAGTCTCAACAGAACACCATTATCATTGGTATGTTGTTAGAGAGTCTGATTTCAGGATTCAGTCTGTCAGAAAACTAACATCAGGACAGTGTTTAAGACACTGGTATTTGTGGTGTGATTACTGCATGGTTTGGTGAGCACAGTTTAAACTGTGCACAGTGGAGGTAGAGCTGGAAGTGCTTCTGGACCTGCTGAGAATCTGTTGCATGTAAGAAGCAGCCTCTTCACCTGGACTCGAGGATGATGCTCAAGATGGTCCGCTTCAAGGTAAGCTACTATTCTCTGAAGTTGTTGTTTTAGTCAGTGCATGTGCACGCCCTATGGAGCGGTGCACAATTAGCATAGCGTCGTCCGGGTTTGGCCGGGGTAGGCTGTCATTGTAAATAAGAATTTGTTCTTAACTGACTTGCCTAGTTAATAAAGGTTAAATGTAATTAAATGTGAACATTTATTTAAAGCTTTTTTATTAAACTGTCCCCTTTTCTTTTTATGTCAGATGGTCCAGCACCATCCTTAAACAATTGCTTTCATATTTGGTCTAATTCTCATTTCTGGAAAAGGCTTAAAATAAAGGTTCAAATCCAGGTCATGTGACATGATTGACCAAACTACCTGGTCCTAGTATGACGCATGGTTCTAGCTATGTTATTGCTTTATTACGTATTTGCTAAATCTGTATTTTCTTTTTACGTCAAGCTTAGTAACTTAAAACTAATGTAAACCTGAATACTTTTATTTTTATTTGTTGTTTTATAACCTCTATATAAGCACTGTGAAAACTTCCAACAAAATTTGTCAAGTGTTAAGTACTAGAAAACTTAAATTGTATTTCTAAACACTGTATTTGAAATTCAACATTCAACAGTTGTGTAGTGTCCATGACACCTCTGTGTCACATGTTTGGCCATCTTAAACTGTAATTGCCCATGCTCTGACAGACCATTATGCGGTTATCCACCCTCTTGATTAATCCTATCTAATACTCACATAGGAGATGTTGTATTTACTCAGTAGATTAGAGATGATTAAGGCTACTTATTCACAGGCGGTGGACATTGACCTTAGGGCTGCAGTTCAAAGGAGGCCGGCTGTTGTGGCCCATGTGGTTACACCCAGGCGATAATTATGCCACCGGGCTTCTCTTCCTGGGAAAGATAACACAACCTGGTTGGAGGTTGCCTGGGTTAGGGCTTGGGGTTGAGTGTCAACAACGGGCAATCTAGTTACCTTTGAGTAGGAGTTTGGTGTAGTAGAATATCATCATAAGACTGTCAGTATCCTTTCTACTCTGAACAGTTGGACTAATCTGATAAAGACATCAAATTTCTGGCATTTCATGGACGCCCAGAGAAGCACTACACTGTAATGTGTCAATTAATTAGGCATAATAAAATACATTTGCCACTGTATATACTGTATACATGGTGTACTCTGTCAGTACTTCTGCTCAGTAGTCTTTAGTGTCAGATTGGCAGACCACTCACTTTTCAGTGTTGTTCTCTTGATTTAGACAAATCAGGATAATGTGAACAAATACAAACAGTATTGAACTCTTTTTCCCTGAGAAGGAACTTCCTATTTTTGGTCATTCTCACATGTCATCCAGGATGCCAGTTGCCTTATCTGTCCCTTCAAGTCCGCCACTTTTAACAAGGCATACCTGTTAACTGAAATGCATTCCAGGTAACTACCTCATGAAGCTGGTTGAGAGAATGCCAAGAGTGTGCAAACTGTCATCAAGGCAAAGGGTGGTTACATGGGCACCCTCATAGATATCATCCTAACCAACCTGCCCTCCAAATACACCTCTGCTGTTTTCAACCAAGATCTCAGCGATCACTGCCTCATTGCCTGCATCCGTAATGGGTCTGCTGTCAAACGACCACCCCTCATCATTGTCAAACGCTCCCTAAAAGATTTCAGCGAGCAGGCCTTTCTAAACGACCTGGCCGGGGTATCCTGGAATGATATTGACCTCATCCAGTCAGTAGAGGATGCCTGGTTATGCTTTAAAAGTGCCTTCCTCACCATCTTAAATAAGCATGCTCCATTCAAAAAATGTTGAACCAGGAACATATATAGCCCTTGGTTCACTCCAGACCTGACTGCCCTTGACCAGCACAAAAACATCCTTTGGCGTTTTGCATTAGCAGAATTTTACGGAGGCCTAGCAATCCTATTTGTTTCCAATTCCATCGAATAGCCCCAGTGATATGCAACTTTTCAGGGAAGTTAGGAACCAATATACACAGGCAGTTAGGAAAGCTAACGCTAGCTTTTTCAAACAGAAATTTGCATCCTGTAGCACAAACTCAAAAAAGTTCTGGGACACTGTAAAGTCCATGGAGAATAAGAGCATCTCCTCCCAGCTGCCCACTGCACTAAGGCTAGGAAACACTGTCACCACCGATAAATCCACTATAATTGAGAATTTCAATAAGCATTTTCTACGGCTGGTCATGCTTTCCACCTGGATACCCTTACCCCGGTCAACTGCCCTGCACCCCCCACAGCAACTCGCCCAAGCCTCCCCATTTCTCCTTCACCCAAATCCAGATAGCTGATGTCCTGAAAGAGCTGCAAAATCTGGACCCCTACAAATCAGCCGGGCTAGACAATCTGGACCCTCTCTTTTTAAAATTATCTGCCGAAATTACTTCGCCACCATGGCCTATTTATTGCCTTACCTCCCTTATCTTACCTCATTTGCACACACTGTATATAGATTTTTTTCTACTGTATTATTGACTGTATGTTTGTTTATTCCATGTGTAACTCTGTGTTGTTGTATCTGTTGAACTGCTTTGCTTTATTCTGTTCAACAAACAAATTTGTTCAACACTTTTTTCATTACTACATGATTCCATATGTGTTATTTCATAGTTTAGAAAATAGTAAAAATAAAGAAATACCCTGTACAATAGGTGTGTCCAAACTTTTGACTGGTACCATATATATAAAAAAATATACAGTTTAAAAAATACAAAAAATGTGGGTCTCAAAACAGGTGGGTCTCTGCCCCACCTACCCTGAATGATGGGTTGCCACTGTCTTGGGCCATGAGAGAGAATGTATGTCTGGGAGAGACAAAAAGAGAGCGTCTGTGTGCGTGTGTATGAGAGAGAGAGAGAGAGAGAGCAAGAGGGGGCGACAGAGATAGAGACAAAGAGAAAGAGAGAGAGCGAGAGGGAGACAGAGATAGATAGAGACAGAGAGAGAGAGAGAAAGCGAGAGAGAGAGAGAGAGAGAGAGAGAGAGAAAGCGAGAGAGATGCAGAGATGGAGAGAGACAGAGAGGAAGAGACAGAGGGAAGAGGAAATTGGATGCATTCTATTAGAGTATGTGGAATTTCCTTCCCATGATGCTTCAAACCGTAGTGGTGCTGTTGTGCGTGAGAGACCCACTCCCAAACAGACCGTCAGCCTGCTTTTGTTAGGGTCTTCCTTATCGTAACACTCCCATGTTATTTTACGGAGGCCTAGCAATCCTATTTGTTTTTCATTTCCTAAAGCAGCGCATGGTATACAAAGGTATACAGTGAAACTGCTATTTGAATCTTAAAACAAAACCACTGTTTTCTTTCAAGTATTTGTTATTTCTGTCAACATTTTTTTTGAGATTCAATAATTTCACAGAGACAAGTGGAATGAATTGTGTATTGTACCTCCATTATCTGAACATATTTAGGTTTCTTGACTTAGTTAATCATATTATAGCCCATGTTTTATACCTGTTTAGGATTTCCACCTCTAATTTTAAACGGTCACTGTTTTACACTAAACTCCCACTGGGTGGCACTCTTGTTGCATCATGTTCAGAGCCCTTCTGTACATCTCTGTATGGTTCTGCGGCCATATGAATCAGGAATCTCAGAGTGTGAGTGCGAATGTAGGATCAGTTTTGCCTTTTAGATCATAATGAATAAGATTTCATAGACAGGAGGGACCTGATCCGAGATCACAACTCCTACTCTGATGTGCTTCATACAGTATATACAGCCCTCATGTTGATTAGATAGAATATCCAACTGATTCTTGGTCATTTCCAGCTGTTCAGCAGTCTGTTGCAGAGTGTGAACTAGAATGTGAGAATACATGAAGGGATACTGAGTTTTGCTGGTTGTTTAAATCCCTCACGGCAACACTACTCAATGTGGTCTGTTGTCATATTCCAGCATAACACTATTAAAATGGAGAGTCATCTACTACTAACAGTGATTTACCTATTCACATGGTCATCTTGAGTTCTTACTTTATGCTGATGTTAATGTAGAAAATACTAAGTAACAAACGTGAAAGGATATGTGGCTTCAGAATAGTAACATTTTACACATTTAGCCTGCAGCTAGTAGAAATATTGAATAATCTACTTGTACTTCTGGAGAAACGGTGACCCATTTCCTTGGAATCTCTGAATTCCTACTCTATTGTAGTCTGAAATCACTCCATGAATTTCCAGCCCGGACTACAGTACTGTTCCAGACCTGGAATAGGTAGTTTTGTTCACCGATTGAGACGTTGAAATCAGCTCAAAGGATCAAGTCGGTGCCTATCAATCCCTTTGACGTCTGTAATGAAGGTTTACTTCAAATTAGGCCCTGGGCCATTCATACATGCTCCTAACAGCCAATAGGAATTGAGTAGGAGGGGGGTAGGTGAAATATGCTATTCATTTAAAATGAAAGGAAAACAGGGGAAAGCTTTTTACTGACACAGCCTGTTGTGTCTTCATTTAGTTTAACAGTGTATGGTTGCATCCCAAATTAAACCCTATTCCCTACATAGTGCACTTGATTAGGGTGCAATTTATCCTGCAGCCTTTGTGTTTGCAGTATGCAGATCAATAGTGGGCTGTTAATAAAGGGCAATATTTAATAGGGGCTCCTGAGATCTTTATGTGTATTTATAGGGTATTTACGGGGACATGGTCTGGAGTAAGTGAAGATCATGTGTGACATACCTACAATACATTCGGAGATGTTCATTCTCCCTAGTTCATGCTCAAAATCCACCCACACACACACGTTAAATACTTCATTTGAATCAACCAATCAAATGTACAAAATAAAGGATCCAAAAATGTCAAAGGTGCCTGTATGCATGGTACAGAAAGGACCTCCTTCTCCAAACAGCTGGGGTGCCCACGACAGCTGGAACAGAGCAGAATCTAGCCAATTGCTTTGTCCTAGTTTTCGTCAGGCCCTCAATCTGGAGTCCATCCACTGCAAGCATGTGGATGTGGCCGAGACGGACGATTATCAGCGTCACCAGCTTGCACCTACACCAAGGCTGTCCAAGCGAGCCACGAGGGGCTGGTATTTAAGCAGCTTCTAGGCAAAGGCCTGCTCCATGTATCTGAAGATCCTTCATGCGATCAATAGAATAGTCATGGATGTGGATGTAGAGAAAGCACTCTGTTGCAACCACCTGGACGAGGAGAGGAACTCAGACAGTATTGGTCAATACAACCACCTTGATGAGGAGAGGAACTCAAACAGTATTGGTCAATACAACCACCTGGATGAGGAGAGGAACTCAGACAGTATTGGTCAATACAACCACCTGGATGAGGAGAGGAACACACACACACACACACACACACACACACACACACACACACAGTGGTTTGGGGGGGAATTTGGCTTTGTGCAAGCCTATCTCTGTGGGGAGAGTAATTACATGTAAATAGACGGTTTAGACTTAGCGAAGTACAGACCACGCAAGATTGATGAAAGAGTGCTGCTGCTTTCCAATCCACAGCTAACTTTGTAGGCAAATAGTTCTCTCCATCTTAAATGACTTCTCCATGTTTGAAAGGAGTTTCCAAATATCTGACCCACTTCTGCCTGCCTGCTGATGCTTTTCCATCTTTCATTGAATTACACTTTCATGTCCATCTCAATATATACCATACCAGTAAACATTTTGGACACAGCTACTCATTCAAGGGGTTTTCTTTATTTGTACTATTTTCTACATTGTCAAATAATAATGAAGTCATCAACACTGTGAAATAACACATATAGAATAATGTAGAAACCAAAAAGTGTTAAACAAATCAAAATAGATTTTAGATTTTAGATTCTTCAAAGTAGTCACCCTTGATGACAGCTTTGCACACTCTTTGCATTCTCTCAACCAGCTTCACCTGGAATGCTTTTCCAACAGTCTTGAAGGAGTTCCCACATATGCTGAGAACTTGTTGGCTGCTTTTCCTTCACTCTGTCGTCCAACTCCTCCCAAACCATCTCAATTGGGTTGAGGTTGGGTGATTGTGGAGGCCAGGTCATTTGATGCAGTACTCCATCACTCTCCTTGGTCAAATAGCCCTTACACAGCCTGGAAGTGTGTTGGGTCATTGTCCTGTTGAAAAACAAATGATAACCCCACTAAACCAGATGGGATGGCATCCCCACTCCATCACACCTCCTCCTCCGTGTTTCATGGTGGGAACCACACATGCAGAGATCATCCGTTCACCTACTCTGCGTCTCACAAAGACTTTCACTGGTCTAATGTCCATTGGTCGTGTTTCTTGGCCCAAGCAAGTCTCTTCTTATTGGTGTCCTTTAGTACTGGTTTCTTTGCAGCAATTCAACCATGAAGGCCTGATTCACACAGTCTCCTCTGACAAGTTGATGTTGAGATGTGTCTGTTACTTGAACTCCATGAAGCATTTATTTGGGCTGCAATTTCTGAGGCTGGTAACTCTAATAAACTTATCCTCTGCAGCAGAGGTAACTCTGGGTCTTCTTTTCCTGTGGCGGTCCTCATGAGAGCCAGTTTCATCATAGCGCTTGATGGTTTTTTGCGACTGCACTTGAAGAAACTTGCAAAGTTATTGACATTTTCCTGATTGACATAACTTAATAACTTAATATAGTTTATCTTTGCTTATGTGAGCTGTTCTTGCCATAATATGGACTTGGTCTTTTACCAAATTGAGCTATCTTCTGTATACCACCCCTACCCTGTCACAACAAAACTGATTGGCTCAAACGCATTAATAATGAAAGAAATTCCACAAATGAACTTTTAACAAGGCACATCTGTTAACTGAAATGCATTCCAGGTGACTACCTCATGAAGCTGATTGAGAGAATGCCAAGAGTGTGCAAAGCTGTCATCAAGGCCAAGGGTGGCTACTTTGAAGAATCTCAAATATAAAATATATTTTGATTTGTTTATCACTTTTTTGGTTACTACATGATGCCATATGTGTTATTTCCTAGTTTTGATGTCTTCACTATTATTAGACATTGTAGAGAAAGAGGTTTTCTCATTCAAGAAAACCCCTTGAATGAGAACATGTCTCCAAACTTTTGACTGGTACTGTATATATACAATACCGTTCAAAAGTTTGGGGTCACTTAGAAATGTCCTTGTTTTTTAAAGAAAATCACATTTTTTGTCCATTAAAATAACATGAAATTGATCAGAAATACAGTGTAGACATTGTTAATGTTGTAAATGACTATTGTAGCTCTGTACATAGGCGTAGAGGCACATTATCAGCCACCATCACTCCTGTGTTCCAATGGCACATCGTGTTAGCTAATCCAAGTTTATCATTTTAAAAGGCTAATTGATCATTAGAAAACCCGTTTGCAATTATGTTAGCGCAGCTGAAAACTGTTATTCTGATTTAAAGAAGCAATAAAACTGACCTTCTTTAGACCGATTGAGCATCTGGAGCATCAGCATTTGTGGGTTTGATTGCAGACTCAAAATGGCCAGAAACAAAGCACTTTCTTTTGAAACTCGTTAGTATATTCTTGTTCTGAGAAATGAAGGCAATTCCATGTGAGAAATGTCCAAGAAACTGAAGATCTCGTACAACGCTGTGTACTGCTTTCTTCACAGAACAGCGCAGTAATGTAAAACAGTAATGTATATTTTTTTATCAGGAAAATGGTGTGCTTTTTATGAGGCTATAGGAGCTATATTTGTGGCTATGTTGTTTGGATGTTTGTATTCTGTCTATGTTAGAGCCAGGCTGACCATCAGCAGCATCACTGGTTAGGTCAGCCATGACAGCTTGAACCAATTATGACAGCTGAGTCCGAGGCTCTGAGCATCTACAAAAGGCAGTTTATGTTCACTTTGACAATAATAGACATGTGATTAATAACTGCCCCAACTAGTTGTTATATTTTATGTTGTTTTCACCACTTACTGTTTTTCTCAGTGACACCTGGTCGCTCATATTTGACTCAGTCAATCTATATTAGCTGTAAAAAATATATAGTTTCCAATATAAAAGTTTAAGGAATAAATATAGTTCTTTATTTTATGTTGAAGAAGTGAGGTATCTGGTATTAAAATGCAGGAACATAGTAGGTCAAAATAACTAATTGGATGCGTTTTTGGGGCTGTTTCAGTGAAGAGTGCATGCATCTATCTAATGGTTATAATCATTTCAACCTCCTCCAAAATATGCCAGTGACTCAAGGTGAACTTGTTTCTGTTACTGCTTTGTGAGAACAAGTAAGGATTTCTTTAGCCAGAAGAATGACTGCCTTGTGTCTTGCTAGGAGTGGTTGACAGCACAGGAAAACTGAGGGAGGGAGAATGAGAGAGATAGAGGAGGGGGGGGGGGGCAGACCATGTCAGCAGAGCATAGCACAGGACACATTGCTTTGTCACTCTTTTTGTCATGACAGTGTGATGTGAGAGAGTGTGTTTAGGACAGGGAGAGCCTCTCAAACATCGGAGCGACTGACCGCAAAAAAAACCTCCTGCTGCACCTCTCGCTCTCCCCTGGATTCCATCCAGGCTTTTTTATTTGGGTTTTTCTGTACGTGAAGAAGACTGACAGTGGTGTCCTCTTTCTGACAAGCTGTGTTTGCGCTCAGTCCTGTCGTTTTTCTCTTGTTGTTGCTGGAAACTTACCCTCAGGTGAAGTAAACTTCCATTATGCTTTGTTAGAAGGGTTGACTTTTTCAGACTGACAATCAGCTGGGAGAGTAGCGTTGTCTGAAAGACTCCAGGTGAGACACGTTACTCACTTTGTGTTGGCTGCATGTGTAGATCTGTCATTGTTCTAAAGGTCCCTTGACGAGAGTTGATCTATTGGCATGTTATTCAATATAGTTTATTCTTTATTTGCTGTTGCTGGTTTAAAAGAAGGAGAATCATGAATGAACAAATTAGTGGATCATATGCTTGTTTATCTTGGGATACTTTATTGTTGAATTGTAAAGGGTTTAAACAAACTTAACTAAATCTATAACAAAATGTTATAATTCATAGAGATCGTGGGGGAATTTGTATAGTCACTCTTGGTTGGATATCATTATTCCTTTTTTAGACCCCATCTGGTTGTTTGTGTCAATGCCAACCTCCAGGAGTGGGTCCTCTGACTGGCCTTGGTTTATCAGAGCCCCAGACAGACACAATACAAGCCTGGGTTGTCCTCCCCTGAGTCTGCACACTGGAAGCTGAGATCTACAGGGCAGATTAACTAGGTAATGCTTTGCTAGCTGGCTACGATGGAGACCGACAGACAATGATCATGTCTGTGTACCTCTGCCTCTTCTAACTGTTCTCTCATAGTCTCTTTGCAGCTTCTCTTTTCAGAGTGGGGAGAAGGATAGGAGGATAGAGGGAGACGGAGAGAGAAAGGGAGACAGGGGATAGAGACAGGGAGAGAGAGAGAGAGAGAGAGAGAGAGAGAGAGAGAGGGCAGGCACAGACCCGTTACAGAGGCAACAGTCATTGCCACGTTTAGTCCCTGCTTCTTCCCACTCCTTAAACAGTGGATGCTATTGAGAGAAATAGAGAGAGGAAGGGAGTGAGAGAGTGGTTTTGCAGTGGGTCAGACACGTTTTGGGGGCCTAGCAGAGAGAAATGTTCCCTAGAAACGGACTTAAACTGCAATAATAACTCCTTTGTTATGAAAGCTTGTTCTGTTCTGTTCTCACAGAAATCAGGGCCATGTTGTAATCACCCAGCCAGTCTTTCAGTGTGTCCTCTGTACTGTGTCAAATGTTACTGTGTTGTTCCACCAGTCCCACTTCTGCTGTGGGTACTGTGCACCGGCCTGTTAATTACTGCTGCTGGCTACCTTGAATGGGATCATACACTCAGAGTTTCCTGGGAATAATCTTTTTGATACTACATAATGGTCTAATAAGATGCATGGTTCCCTTTACACCATTAGAGAAATGCACAGTATTGACAGAACAGAAATAAGTGGTCTACTCTGGTGTGCTCAAGCGGTTAATGACCCTTGCTTCAGGGCATATGTATGCTGGTGTGAGGTCAAATCTGGCCAATGCCCTTCTAACACAGTAACACACTTTCTCCTCCTTACTTCCATGTCTTTCCTCACTGTCTCTTAAATAAACATGAAATGGGAAGTATATAAACCAGATGAAATAGGTTATTTTTGACATATCTTATATATTGTATACAATAGAGCACTAGCTGTCATATACACTGAACAAAAATAGAAACACAACATGCATCATTTTACAAAGATTTTACTGAGTTACAATTGAAATAAATTCATTAGCCCCTAATCTATGGATTTCACATGACTGGGAATACTGATATGCATCTATTGGTCATAGATACCATAAAAAAAAAGGTAGAGGCATGGATACAAAAAAATCTGTCAGTATCTAGTGTGACTCCATTTGCCTCATGCAGCGCAACACATCTCCTTCGCATAGAGTTGATCAGGCTGTTGATTGTGGCCTGTGGAACGTTGTCCCACTCCTCTTCAATGGCTGTACGAAGTTGCTGGATATTGGAGGGAACTGGAACATACTGTCGTACACGTCGATCCAGAGCATCCCAAACATGCTCAGTGAGTGACATGTCTGGTGAGCGTCCAGGCCATGGAAGAACATTTTCAGCTTCCAGGAATTGTGTCCAGATCCTTGCGACATGGGGCTGTGAATTATCATGTTGAAACATGAGGTGATGGCAGCGGATGAATGGCATGACAATGGACCTCAGGATCTCGTCACGATATCTCTCTGCATTCAAATTGTCATTGATAAAATGCAATTGTGTCCATTGTCTGTAGATTATGCCTGCCCATACCATAACTCCACCATGGGGCACTCTGTTCACAACATTGACATCAGCGAACCGCTCGTCCACACTACGCCGTACACGCTGTCTGCCATCTGCCCAGTACAGTTGAAACCGGGATTCATCAACCATGAAGAGCACACTTCTCCAGCGTGCGAGAGAACCATCGAAGGTGAGCATTTGCTCACTGAAGTCGGTTATGCCACCAAACTGCAGTCAGGTCAAGACGCTGATGAGGATGACGAGCACGCAGGTGAGCTTCGCTGAGACGGTTTCTGACAGTTTGTGCAGAAATTATTTGGTTGTGCAGACCCACAGTTTTATTAGCTGTCCGGTGGCTGGTCTCAGACCACCACGCAAATGAAGGAGCCAGATGTGGAGGTCTTGAGCTGCCGTGGTTCCGCGTGGACTGTAGATGTGAAGCCGGTTGGACGTACTGCCAAATTCTCTGAAATGGCTTATGGTAGAGAAATTAACATTAAAGTCTAGCAACAGTTCTGGTGGACATTCCTGAAGTCAGCATACTGTTTCCATACTCCCTCAAAACATCTGTGGCATTGTGTTGTGTGAAATAACTGCACATGGGACCAACACTTTACATGTTGCGTTTATATTTTTGTTCAGTATAGTATATTTGTCTTCCTTTTATCTAATGAGGAGTTTCCCAAGCTGTGAGGATACCTGTCTGTGAGAGAGTGTTATTGTTATAAACAGCTGTGTGTTCCGGGAACTTCAGGCCTTTCCAACAGCTGCAACATCTGGGCTTCACACACTACCAGGCGATATCCATCTTTATAGATACTGCAGACTGGATGAAGGTCTTTCCTCATGTGATTTCCTTTCCTCAGTCTTGGTCTTTTTTTCCCTCACCTCGAGGCAAGCCCTTCATCCAAAACAAAGACTTAATCAGTGTCAGACTGAATCATCCTTTAAAATATTTTTTCTATTTCATAGTCAGTTATTTCCTGTTTGCAAGGACTTGGGAAGTGAGCTGATCATAAGTCTTCATAATGATATATTCAAATTGGTGGTTCCAATGGCTCAGAGGGGTAGAGGATGGGGCTAGCAACACCATGGCTGTGGGTTCCATTCCTTCTTGGTCCAGATATACACACACTGTCAAAATTGACAGTTATATAAGTTGCTTTAGATAAAAGCGTCTGCTAACCATATTAGCATTCATAGATTTCTTTAGTGGTAGTGGAAACCCAACATTAGCTGATCATTATTACTGGTACAATATCTGAGAACACGCAAGACTGATCGTTGGGGTGTTTTCCAGATGTGTTGTCACGGTAACACATGGTTGGCGGTCCAAACGAGATGTCATCATGTAAGTCACTGGTAACATTTAAACACAGTTGAACCTGTTTTCACTTTGTCCAAGGAAACCATTCTCTCTCCGGCTATTTGTCTGGAAAATGCCTATAATGATAGGCCACATAATTTGACTACATATGAACACAAGATGCTTGTCTAAAACAAGAGCTAGAGTACTATGATATATTGCAGGCTTTCAATTCATATTCACCAGGTTGAACTCTGCATGTTGTCTGAACATGAACAATTCAAAATTGCAATGAATAAGAGTAGGAGAAAAAGGAGTAGATTCACCCGCAGAGCATGGCAGATGTCTATTAAGCCTTCGCAGAAGGCAGGAATCATGGTCGCAGGCAGGCAATGGTCAAACACAGATAGGCAGTCAAAAACAAACAATACCTCACAAACATACAAACATACAAACTGAACTAAATAGGGAGCTGATGAGACCAGGTGAGAAACAAACACAGGTGAAATCAATGAACAAAAATGAAAGACAGGGCTACGTTCCAGAACACAAAGAAACAGGGCTACGTTCAAGAACACATGCTTCACTGAGAAGGGAAAAGCACAACCTTACAGAAATAGAGTTGTTTTGGGAAGGAGATTCTTGAATGTCGTGGAGGGGGAGAAGAGGATGGCTGTCCGTCCATCCAGAGGCGCAGTTTCCATTACTCAAAGGGATATATCCCACACTGTCGTTTCCTCCCCCCACCCTGCTTCCACCTCTTCCTTGTTACTCCGTCTTCTCATAGTGCTGTCCTTAGCAACAACAACAGCCAACACTTTTCCCTTTTTCCTTTATAGACCAGAATGGGTTTCTGAACTAATTTGTGAAGACCTCTCTCTTGTAACTGACTGACATTTGCCACTTGATGATGAGGACAAAGTGAGAGTCAAAGGGAGAGAGGGCAGGGTGGGTCTGTGACACTCTTGACAAGCAGCATATTGTGTGAAAGAGCTGCCTTTCAACTCCAAAAAGGAGGGAGGGTGGCTGCTGTTTTGTTGCACTGACACACAGGGCCTTGTGTACTTGTTACTCAGCTTATTCTGGCAACACCACATTCAAATTCCTGGCTCGCCGCTCCTCTTTGTCTGTTTTTATTTCTTAAGAGGGACTGCAAGATTAATGAATAGACCAATACGTCAGTCAAAATACTGTTGGAGAGGCACAGCCTGGTACCAAAGAGTTTGGCAGCAGTTGTGACTCCAGCCAAACGTCACCTGGCTGGTATGGAGTTACAGACTTTTGACTCACTTAGAGAGAGCGAGAGAGAAGTGCTGCATTTGCCTGCTGTCGTTTCCATTTGGAGAATTTTCAGTTGAAGAAGGAGGAACTCTGTGTACACTGAGCAAGTCCTGGGACAGCCTGTTCTGAGGATCCAGAAAGCCATGGCACCGGTGTTTCTGCCCACTGACCAGCTGAGGACACTGACCTGAGAGATTAAACATTATCTCTGTCCAGCTAACATTGGGGTCAGAGTACTCCTGGTGTGAAAGCTCCATACTAAAATCCAGGTTGTACCAAAGGTAAGAGGGAGCATAGAGCTGTAAACATGGAAATGTACAGGTGGATAAATGAGTTAAGAAAGAATTGAATTCTTTAGTGAGATTCATAGTTGGCATGTTGTAAGACATGCTCAAAAGCTTAGATTAAAATAGTGTAACTGATTGTCATTTTATTTCTCATTGTATAACAAAAACAGTTGGGGGCCTCCCGAGTGGTGCAGTGGTCTAAGGCACTGCATCACAGTGCTAGAGGCGTCACTACAGATCTGAGTTCGATCCCAGACTGTTTCACAACCGGTTGTGATTGGGAGTCCCATAGGGCAGCACACAATTGGCCCAGCGTTGTCCGGGTTAGGGGAGAGTTTGTGTATGGCGGGCCGGGTGCTTGCAGGTGGATCTCTGTTGTCACTTGAACAATGTTTCCTCCGACCCATTGGAGCAGCTGGCTTCTGGGTTATTAAGCTGGCTGGTGTTAAGAAGCGCAGTTTGGCGGGTCATGGTTCGGAGAATGCACGACTCTACCTTTGCCTCCCGAGCCCGTTGGGGAGTTGCAGCGATGAGACAAGACCAAAATTGGGGAGAAAAATGTAAAAAAGGTTTAAAAAATAAGGAAAAAAATAATTCACTAAAACATTTTTTTTTTTACAAAAACAGTTGGACTGTGGAAATGGAAAGTAGAAATTTTACATTTGGAGACCAGATATGTATACTAATCAACATGGTTTCCCCTCACTCTATCTTTCTCGATTATTCTCTCTTTAGATCACGTGGCTAGGATATCTGTTTCCCAAAGGCTGTCGGTCAGCCCTGTTCTCACACACATTGTCCAATAATTCCCTGGGGGTTTCCCTGGCCATGTGCTGTCTGTATCAGCATGTGTGGTGGGGCAACATTGTGGGACGGCTGGGCCCTGTAACCTAGTGGAGTGGTGGACGGTCCAGTAGCCTAGTCCATTCCCTCTCTCCTCTGGGGGACTATGGACATTGAAAATAGCTTTTTGTGCCGACCAGCACAGGAATTCCTGTAGAGCTCTGTGTCTTTGGGAAACAAACAGCCAAAGTCAACGGAACTTTTGAGCAATGACCCGCATTTGGAGTACCATGGTACCACTCTAACTCTCAAACTCCCCCTGCCCTATCCCCTAATGTTAGTAAGGAAATATCAGAGCCGAAGAAAGAATGACTCACTCCCTAACGGTTGAACTGGCATCTAAGCCAGGGGTTTAGTTTTAGTCAAGCTTGCCTTGCTGGTCGTGCATGTATTAGATAGCGCTTTGTGTTCTGCATGTGAAGGACATATTTTTGTATGGAAACGTTAATCCAATAATTATAGCGTTCCTCTTCTCTCCACTGAGCTACATCACTGTAGTTCCAGTATTTGCCGGTATGAGTTGTTCAGTGATGTCAGTGCAGTGGCGAGGAATCGGTCACACAGCATAACATGTAGTCACCCATATCGTAATGACCAACAAGTATTATGAAGAGGCTTGTCATCAGAATGTAAGTATTATACAGTCTTATCATCTCATAATGATCACAGTTAACTGACTAAAGGCCATTTTAAATCAACTGAAAATGTATAAATAAGTTCTAAAGCATTATGAAACATGTATGCTGTCATTAATTAAAGCGTCATACCTTCAACGGCTTTCACAAAGGGTACGATGATCTGTGAGCCCTGTGTTCTGTAGCTCTGCTGTTCCCCACGGTGGAGCAGGTGGTGTGTTTAGCCTGCAGCAGAGAGTGGCTGGGGTCCAAAACGGATAGCTCTGGGCCAGGGCCCTGAGCCTGTGTGTTTAGAGCACACCATCAGCTGAGGAAGGAATGACAAAAACTCTTCCAGGCAATGCAGAGCATGTCAATATTGATATCATTGCTTTATCTTCGTTTTGACCCATGTTTATATTTTTGCTGCGTTGTCGATTGGTTTGACACTCCTATTATTCCTACTGAATGATTCATTGTAAATCAGAAATAGTTGCACTTGTAACATATAACTCGGCATCAGGAGCGTAAGTGACCATTTAGTTGAGAGATCATTGTGCATATCAAATCTCTAATTTAGTGTTTAAAACATCTGCATCTGTTGTTAGTAAATGTTAAAAGTCCCATTTGCATTTTAGTCTGTTGCATCCTGATCTCTTGGGCGGGTTTCCCGAACTACACACGGAGATCCTTGTGCTGTCCCTTATATCCTTCTGTTCCTTATATGAAAGTGACAGAGGCCACTATCGGACCCTGGCCTTGGCCTCGGCCCTACAGGAAATGCTTCCTCTGTCGGCCACACAGGATGTCCACATATAGTGACACTCAGAAACGTTGTGGTCAACCTCTTCTAGCTGTCCTTCTTTGTTTGTCATCTTTTTCCTCTTGCTGTCACTCTGTCTTTCCGGGATCCTTCCATGAAGAGATGCAGTCTCTTATATGGTTCACAGTTCACACAACAAGTCCATCTATTGACTTTCTCAGGTCCTATTTTCTTCAGCCGTATTTTAAAATCAGACAAGAACTTTTCATAGGTGCTTTTGCTTATGTTATATGGAGAATTTTATGAGAAAGTACCATCATACTGGCCAGTTTTAGCTATACATGTCAACCATAACTTGAGTTAAATACTGTGCATTGGCTCACATAACAAATGGGCAAAGACAACACTCTTAGTCATATGCAAAAACAAAAGTGGAAACCTTTTATTCTGTCTGAAAGGCCACATCCATTGGTCGTATCCCATTTACCAATGCTGTTCATGAATCTATTCTTAGATTTCTGTTATGATTTGAAAGCTTTGAATGGCTTTTACAATAAATTGTGAAAATTCTAAATAAATCCAAACTTGTGGGGCCAGTTATCTAGGTAAGTAGATCATCTCAGTTTAGACAAATTAAATGTACTGTTTCTCATTCTCTTTGTTACTAGGTTAGACTGACCAACCTCAACCACTGAACCTGACTGTCATTGTACCCTGCCTATTGCAGATTCCCTTTGTTCTATGTGGCCTATAATAAACAGTCATATATCTCACTGGTGTTAAAGAGAAGAAGAGTAGGGAGGGAAGCCTTTGATGCTGCTCACTGTTTAGCCTCCTGTACGGTGTACATATTAGGACATATACCCCTCCTGCCTGTCCCAGGTACAAATGTTTTGACGTTTTGAAATGGAGAGGTACTTACCTGAGTTTGTCCAATGAAAACTGTGTGTCCTACTGAACATGACCCAGATGGAAACAATGACAATCAGATTTTGTGATTATCAATGAAACGATTTGCATTAAAGGAAAACAACCGGTATGATGCATTTTACATCATATGAGGCTGCGTTTTGCAAAAACGGAAGGGATCTGTTGCAGCTCTGTCGAAGCCTGGGTCTATACTTTGTCAATGGTAGGTTACGGGGGACTCTTTGGGGAGATTCACCTATTGCTCACCTCTTGGCCACAGTACAGTTGACTATATGATTACAGACATTGACCCTTTCTCTCTCAGCTCATTGACTGTCACCTCTGTCTGATCACAGCCAAATTACGTTGATCCTCAAAAGAACAGACATGGAAACAACCACACATTCACAGCCCATTAAGCTGTACAACATCAGACATTCATACAGATGGGCCCAAAACAGCACAGAAGAATACCAGAAAGCAACCTGTAACTAAAATATCCAAACACTCTTAGATAACTTTCTGGATACCACATTCACTCACTGTAAAGAAGGCATCAATCTAGCAGTAAAAAACATCAACTATATATTCAGGCAAACGGCAAAAGAAGCACAATTGAAATTGATAAAAAACAAAACAAAAAAGACCACAGATGACAACTGGTTTGATGCAGACTGTAAAATTATAAGGAAAAAACATAGAACACTATCCAACCAAAAGCACAGAGACCGAAATAATGGTGAATTACGCCTTCATTACTGTGAGACTTTAAAACTCTATAAACGTACATTCAGAACCAAAAAAGCACAGTACAACAGCAAGCAGCTGACACTAATTGAGGAGTTCATAAACATAAACACAACTTCTGGCAAAATTGGAAAAAAATGAAATAAAGTGAAACAAGAGGAATTAGCAATACAACATGGTGACATATGGACAAACCATTTTAAAACACTCTACAACACCGTTCAAATTGACACAAATGCAGAACAATGCAAAATTCATGAGAAGTTTAATGGATTAGAGAAAGCCATAAAGGACAATAGAAATCCATTGGACTCCCCAATTACTGACCAGAAGCTCTATAAGAAACTTCAGGCTCTCAAATTTAAAAAAGCATGCAGACCTGATGGCATCCTAAATGAGATGCTCAAACTCACTAGTGCAAAAAATTGTATTGGTTATATTAAAACTGTTTAATTTGATCGTGCGTGTAGGTCATTTCCCTGACATCTGGAATCAAGGACTCATAACAATAACAATTACAGAGGCATTTGTGTGAACAGTAACCTGGGGAAGGTTTTCTGTAGTATTATAAATGTAAGAGTTCTAAACTTCCTTAATAAGCACAATGTCTTGAGTAAAAGCCAAATTGGATTTATACCAAAACATCGCACGACTGATCATATTACACCTTACACACCCTGATAGATAAACATGTCCACCAAAATAATACCAAAATATGCTTACTTTATCGACTTCCAAATAGCATTTGATTCTATTTGGCATACAGGACTGTTCTACAAAGTTATTGAAAGTGGTGTAGGGGGTAAAACATATGACAACAACAATTAAATCAATGTATACTGGCAATATGTGCATATTAAAATTGTCAAGAAAATAACAGAATTCTTACCCAGGGGTGGGGTCTTCGCCAGAGTTGCAATCTGAGCCCTGTACTCTTCAATATTTACTTCAACGAATTGGCCACTATTCTAGAAAAATCCTCAGCCCCTGGTGTTAGTCTCCACAATTCAGAGGTTAAATGCCTACTTTTCGCAGATGACCTATGCCTGCTATCACCCACAGCACATGGCCTACAGCAGAGCCTGGACCTGCTAGAGCAGTACTGCCAGACCTGGGCGCTGTCAGTAAACCACAAAAATACTAAAATAATGATTTTCCAGAGAAGGTTCAGATCTCAGGGAATTAGACCAAAGTTCTCATTTGGTACAAAATATATAGAGTACTGCACACACTACAATTACTTAGGTTTAAAAATAAGCTCAACTGGACACCTTAATGAGGCTCAGATTGATGAGACAGTGAATGAATAGAGAGAAAGCACGAAGGGCATTCTACGCCATTAAAAAAACTAATTCAAATTGAACCAATTGCACTTTATGGCAGAGAGGTGTGGGGTCCACTTGCAAAACAAGATTTCACCAAATGGGACAAACACCACATTGAAATCCTGCATGCAGAGTTCTGTAAGATTCTCCTACATGTCCAGAGGAAAACTACAAACAATGCATGCAGGGCAGAATTGGGCCAATATCCACTGATAATAAAAACTAAAAAAAAGAGCAATTAAGTTTTGGAAACATCTAAAATACAGTGACCCCCTCTCATATCATTACCAAACCCTGCAATGCCAAGAGCTGAGCAAAGAAAAAGTCCCCTCATCCAGCTGGTCCAGAGTTCACAAACCTGTTCTACTAACACACTGAAGCCCCAGGACCAGAACATCCAATCAATCAGAATTAAACAAATTACAATACAATCAAAACAAAACTACATAGCTTATTGGGAAACACAAGCTAAATGCAGTGCTATCTGGCCCTAATTTGACAGTACACCATGGCAAACTATTTGATCATGGTTACTGATCAAAACCTTAGAAAAACCTTGACCAAGTACAAGCTCAGTGAGCACAGCCTTGCCATTGAGAAGGGTAGACACCTGGCTCCCTGTAGAGGAAAGGCTGTGCAACCACTGCACAGCAGCAGAACCTGAGACAGAGTTGCATTTTCCTTATAAAATGTCAAAAATATAAAACAATTAGAGACTGTCATTTCCCCAAATTTGAAACCCTTTCAAAGACCTCTCTGTTGAGAGTAGGCTGTTGGGGATGGATGCAGAGAGCTGTGGGTTGGCAGCACACTACATTACTGCCAGCCATAAGATGAGGGACAGTGTCTGACAGACCAATCAACCTGCACATGTACTCTACTGTATGCTTATTGTTATTCAATGTATGGTTATTTTTGACCCTTGGTTATTGTACCCTTGGTACACAATGCACAGGTACTTACAATAAACAATTCCCGACAAGGACATGGGGGAAACAGAGGGAACATATACAACATGTAATTTGGGAATTGAAACCAGGTGAGTGTGAAAACAAGACAAAACAAATGGAACATGAAAAATGGATCGGCGATGGCTATAAGACCGGTGATGTCGACCGCCGAACACCACCCGAACAAGGAGAGGAACCGACTTCGGCAGAAGTCGTGACACCATAGCCGCAGGCAGAACAGTTGAAATTGGAGCACGACCAGGTGGACTGGGTCCAGCCAGGAATCAGCAGGCCAGGTAGTCCTGAGGCATGGTCCTAGGGCTCAGATACATCTGGGAGGGGAGGGAGAGAGAGAGAATTTTTGGGAGCATACTCAGATCCACACAGGACACCAGATAAGACAGAAGAATTACACTGGATATAACAGACTGACCCTAGCCCCTCGGTACGTAGACTATTGCAACTTCTTAACTGTCCCCCACAATGAAATCGGGGAGGGGCCTGTGGCTCTGTCTCCACGTGTTAGTAAGTGCGTATGTTCATCACACGCAATATGACAGACAGCACTGGCCTGATTTTGACTAAACTTGGGTGAATGATGCGTCTTGCCATAGAGATCTGGCGTTTACAAAAATACACTGATTGGCCAGATGGCGATTGAAACTGCAAACTTTAAAGGTCATGCCCCTAACCCCGCTATTGACCAATAAACATTCACATGGGCATGGTATGGCACATAAATGCATATAAATCAGTCAAGTATATTCGTATTGTAACCACATTTGGTACACATGTTGCAAACACTGTCAAGACTCAACATATGCAAGAACATTCATATCGACCCCACAGGGGAGCTATAACAGGCAGATGTTTATATCTCTTGATCTGTTTGACTCGGAGTGATGAAATTTGGCACACATGCTCGGGGATATGAGTCTAGCTAACCCACTCGATATCTCAGACAAAACTTTGGGCGAATGATTCGTCTTGCCATAGAGATCACTGATTGGCCCACGGAGGGCGCTGCATCATTCATGGGGGACGACATTTTTAACCTTTGCCTTCTGGAATAGTATTGTTGTAGGCATATCCTTGCATTGTGGATATCGTGCAAGTAGCATGAATCTTCTTTATATCATCTGATTTAAGGTATCTGGTAAAGGCTGCCTAAAAAATACATGCGGAAACTCTTCTCATGGTAGTTTTCTACATTTCTGTGGCCTCGCTCTAAAAACAGAAGGTGCTGTTTGGCTGTCGCCACATCCAGTTGTGAAGCGCCAAGGGACATTGCAGAGTACAATTGTCGCCATAAATATATGTTCCCTGAAATGCCAAGTATTTATGTGCAGCCACTTGGTTTCCTATAGTCGGCTGTCCATGGTGCCTACTACTAGAACTACTGTTCTCCCCTCTCTACCCTGTTCCCTGACATGTAGGCTACGTTCCAATGTCCATACTAACATACCACTTAGCTAGAATATGTGCCCAATACATTGCTTCATTCTAGGTAGTATGCTAGTGTGAATATTAGAACAGATGATTGCAGAGATGTTTTCTCAGAGTGCAACATCTCCGGGTGAGAAACACATCCGGTCTCAGGGAGAGAGGGCTTACATTTTATGGAGGCAGTGAATATTTTATGACAAGAACCATAAATGCTATAGTAAATCTGTCATGTGAGCAGATATGGCATTTGTAAGAGAATTGATGGATTGTTCAGCAACACCAGGGTATTTGTGTGTGTGTCTTTTTGTCTCTCTTTCTCTCTCCAGCCCACCTCAGTTCTAATGCCAGTGTTGAGTAATCCTCTGAGTAGGAAGGAACATGCAGCCAGTCATTACCTTACTCCATACGAGACTATTCATTTCTATTCTAATTGCTATTTATTTCCGACGCATCCGCATTTCGGAAGCGCACAAAGCGGCTCTTCATTGGAAATTCATGCCCATGGGTTTGATAATCTGTGGAGAATATTGTCCCATGTGTTTTCATGTGCATGATGAAACCTCCAAATGGTATGTTTGGACAGTAGTGAGATTCTATTTTTACATAAGCTACCATAGGATGTCTACGGAGGTAATATCTTGTTGTTGTGTCGAGGAAGTTTGTTCTACACTACAGCTGATGTTTAGGAGTTTCTCTGTCTTGACAAGGGGAAAAAAATAGGGAAGAAATTCCCAAATTCCATAATTCTCCCAGATTTTCATCAACGTGTTTGAGTGACGGATTTGTTTGTCTCCTGGGACCGTCGTGGGACTTCGGGTTTGGAAACAATATGCCCCACTATTGCCCATACTCGCATGCCTTCAGCAAGCCACAAGCTCCCTCCCTCCCTCCAACATTTCTGCTATTCAACTCGATGGCTCCCCTCCCATATCCCCATCAAAAAAGATTCCTTCATGTGTGAGGGAAAGATCCATGCATGCTCGATAGAACACAATGCCTGCCTTTATAGCAGCCACTCCAGTTTGAAAAAAAAGAAAAGTGCCATGCTTTGCATTGTTTCTCCTTTAATCTGTGTGTGTGTAGTTAGCAGTGGGCTGGTTCTGTAGAGCGCATCTTTAGAGAAAAGGCAGTTTTGAGAGAGAGAGAGAGAGAGAGAGAGAGAGAGAGAGAGAAGGCTTTGATGAATGTGATGGCATGTGGTGGGAACTGGCTGAGAATAGGGTCTGGAATCAGATGAAACCAGACTAGATCACAGAGATATATTGGATTAGACAGAGTACGATGATGGCCTATCGTATGTTCTTTATCCAGCTCTCCAGATGACCTACATTGCCTTCATGGAGTTACACTCTGAGTTATTGCATGTTTATATTTCCCTAATAGTGTTAATAATACCGTATAATCACTCTAAAGGCTATTTCTACCCCTCACCTCTCATCCTCTCTCAATGTTCTCTTTTTCTCATTTTTTTGTCTCTGTCCTTCTCTCCATCCCTCTCTCCTTCTGTTATCAGGGCTTGTGGCTGCCAGGCAAGAATGCTGGCTTAGTTCAGCATAGCAAGGACAGACAGGTCCGTGCTGTGAATGGGAGCATGTAACGAATCAGGGGTGATTGTTGAGGTAGATGATACCTCAACAATAGGTATAGCAGCTGGCAAGTAGCAGGTACTGTAGCAGCTTTGAAGGAAGCTCTAATTTGCTCACTCTGTAGTCGAGAGTAAGAATTTTTTTCACAATGGAGGCCGTATAATTGCTGGACAACTGGTGAAAGGTAATTACCGGAGAGCCCTACAACTGCACTGTAAGATATGACAAGGGACGTGATGGCTATATCATAAGGTTACTCGGTCTCTCACACACACAGTATGTTCTTAGTACTGTAGGTATAGTCATGTGAAATATAACTTTGATTGAAGTGTTTTGTTCTGATCATAGTGTTTTTTTAAACTGTTTGTCGACATATTCATTTTTGCCATTTCTATAGGTAATGTCAGACATTTTAGTGAATTTCTTGGCAGAGATCTATCACGTTAACAGGATAAACTTGATGATAAAGAACATTTGAATCTATGTTGTGGATTGGGATACATCAGAAACATACACTATGTGGACACCTGCTCGTCGAAAATCTCTTTACAAAATCATGGGCATTAATATGGAGTTGGTCCCCCACCTTTGCTGCTAAAACAGCCTCCACTCTTCTTTGAAGGCTTTCCACTAGATGTTGGAACATTGCTGCAGGGACTTGCTTCCATTCAGTTACAAAAGCATTAGTGAGATAGGGCACTGATGTTGGGCAATTAAGTTTGGCTCGCAGTCGGCGTTCCAATTCATCCAGGGCTCTGTACAGGCCAGTCAAATTCTTCCACACTGATCTCGACAAACCATTTCTGTATGGAACTCGCTTTGTGCACGGGGGGCATTGTCATGCTGAAACAGGAAAGTGTCTTCCCCAAACTGTTGCCACAAAGTTGGAAGCACAGAATTGCCTAGAATGTCTTTGTATGCTGTAGCGCTAAGATTTCCCTTCATGGGAACTAAGGGGCATAGCCTGAATCATGAAAAACATTATTCGTCCTCCACTAAACTTTACAGTTGGCACTATGCATTCGGGCAGGTAGCGTTTTCCTGGCATCCTCCACTGACTTGTTGGAATCCTATGACGGTGCCACGTTGAACGCCACTGAGCGCTTCAGTACGGGCCATTCTACTGCCAACGTTTGTCTATGGAGATTGCATGGCGGTGTGCTCGATTCTATACACCTGTCAGTAACGGGTGTGGTTGTAATAGCCTAATCCACTCATTTGAAGGGGAGTTCACATACCTTTGGCCATGTAGTGTATTCACCAACCCTGCACATCATTTTAGGGATGCTAATTACTCTGAGAACACTTCCGTCCAAGGCACTCAAATGTTCAAAGATGACTATAATTTTGTGTTGGACAACCTTACTTGTGGTTTTCTCGACTTAATTTGCCCACAATGGGTGCATAAGTATTTTCTTAGTCTCACATACGCTCACTCTCAAATCTGGTCATTTATGACACGTACAAATACAGACATGGAAAAGTATGTACGGCAATCTGTTCTGGGCTGACTCGGTGGAAAAGCCAAAAAGAAATGAATAAGAGAGAAGGAATTTGTGGGATAAGGGGAGTGGGGGAGAGGGATGGGTGCGGTAGAGACTAAGGGGAGGGCAGACAGACAGACGAAAGAAGGCTGCAATGCATTCCTGTGTCAGGTCTCAGGGGAGATCACCCTGTGTCTCTGTCTGTTGGTAAAGTGAGGTAATAGAGGATATCAGCAGAATCTGTACACTGTCTCCCTGTGTGTGGTGTATTCTCATCTAATGAATCACATTACTGACTCATCCTGGCTGAGAGGGGCTGAAGGGAGAATCCCAATCAGCTGGGTCTGCCTTTCTCTGAGAGTACTCATTGATCACTTGTAAGGTCTGATGTTTCACAGTCCCTTTGGCCATGGCTAGTTAAGCATTCTGGACCATTCTCTTTCACCTGTAATGTATAGACCCATGTGAATGACCGTGCATGTACAGTATAAACGCCACATAAGACGAGACGAAAGACAGAGCCACAAAAAGTGGATTAAAAAGTAGGATTCATGTTGCCTTTTGTAAACAGCAGGAGTCAGTAACGGCAGAAGGCCTTTGAATCCTTCAGAATCCTTTCATCTCTTTGTTAGATGTTCCTCTCACAGGTGTGTTGTGTTTTGTTCCATAGGATCCTCATGTGTCAGAGGGGGTGATTGACAACGCAGTTGATATGGACAGTCTGAACAGGAACCTGCCTGAGTGTGGACGGCAAACCCATCAGGTGTTACAGGTGAGTGTGTGTGCGTGTGCGTGTGCGTGTGCGTGTGCGTGTGTGTGTGTGTGTGTGTGTGTGTGTGTGTGTATCAAGAATGGTCCACCACCGAAAGGACATCCAGCTACCGTGACACAACTGTGGGAAGCATTGGAGTCAACATGGATCAGCATCCATGTGGAACGCTTTCGACAACTTGTAGAGTCCATGCCCTGCTAATTGAGGCCAAATTTAGTGCAACTCAATATCAGGAAGGTGTTCCTAACATTTGGTATACTGTGTGTGTGTGTGTGTGTGTGTGTGTGTGTGTCTGTGTGTGTGTGTGTGTGTGTGTGTGTGTGTGTGTGTGTGTATTCTGCAGTCTCATCTCTCTAACCACAGCCTGCCCTTCACTACCACTCTGTGATGAGTGTTCTCTTAATGGGGAGGGGGACTGTGAGGCCATTGTGTGACCGATGCTATAAACTTGGCAAGCAACGTTGGAAACAAAGTCCTGGCCGTCATCATGATGTGTAATTTTGTTACATTTTTCCAATGTCAAACCATACCCACAGCATTTTCTCCTCTCTTCTTACTGTATCCACTGGCGTGACATGTCAAGGCTCCCTGAAGACTATCTAGATAAGAGAACAATGAGTCTGTAACAAGCTGCCTCCAGGCAGGCTAAAGCAAACGCTTAAGGAATTTGAAAGATGTAAAATAGTCATTGACTTGGACTTGGACTGAAATAGGTGGCGGTACTTATTTTTGGTCCTGGTACCATTTATATTTAGGTGCAGGAACTTCTCAAAACTTTTGAGCTAATATTTTAAAGAAGGTGCAGAAACTCAAGAAGAAGAACATTTTAGGTGGAAGTACTCAGTGAGCTCCTGCCCAATTCAAGTACTGCTAATAGTATTTGAATGCAGGTGTGATATGATGCAGTGTAGCTACAGATCACTGTTTTTTAAACGTAGACATCAAAGTCTGAGTCTCCTAATGTGTGTTACAACTTTATAGCACAATGGGCTGCTGGGCTGCTCCTGAAAACCCCTGCTATAGATAAAAATAGGTTGAAACAACCTACCAATCAAGGTAAAGGTGAAGGAACAGCTATAATGGGCATGGAGAGCAAATGGCAGCGCTTGCCAAACTGCCAGGAATTTGGGTTTGTAATTAAAGGGATACTGACATTGAATGTCTTCTTCCTGTCTTTGAAAGGGGGGAGGTGGGGGGGGGGGGGTTGGGTGAGAGAGAGGAGAAAGGAGAGAGAGAGCAGGGAGGGAGGAAGGTAATAGAAATGTGAAGTAGGAGAAAGATGAGGTGGACATAGAGAGTGGAGAGAGGGAGAGAGGCTGGAGAGTTAGAGAGGGATGAATATAGAGAGGGAACGGGAGGCAGGAGGATAGGCTCAGGGCTTAAAGCAGTAGACAGAGTTTCAGAGCTCTGGAGTGCCACAGGGGAGCAGTAGCACACAGGAAACTGCAGCTGGGTGCCACTAATACAGTAACCTATATTGACATGCAGAGAGAGACAATGACTAAACCAGCATAAGACATCAAAGTGAAAAATATCAAAGGGAGGCTGACAGAAGAGATTGAACTTGTTACAGTAGGCCTTTGGCCTATCAAGCAGGAAACACTTGGATGTTTTTTTCAGAGACGTCTTAGTAAGGTTTAATGAGGATTTTGGGGGGTTGTGATCAGTAGGGCACACTGTTGAAAAACAAATTGGCAATGGAAAATGTTTTATTTTATTTCTATTGGACAGGTTTAGGTAGCATCTGTTTCACTCCATTTCAAAACGTTTTGTCCCTACTGAACACCACCCTGATGACAGCCAGTAGACAGTGACAAAGAGGCCATGTGGGATTTCAACATTTCATCACCTACTACAAAATGGTGGCATGGTGATTAGGCCTATTACTAGTCCAAAATGTGATTATGCTATCCCCCACAGCACTCCTGGGCCCTCATCTACTGCATCTGGTCACTACTGCTAGCTGGCCTACGCGTTAAAACTATTATCATCCATCACCCCTATCCTCTTCACCCGGGCCCAGCTTTAACTGATCGATCTAATTGAAGGTAGATCATCCTATTTGGACAGCCATGGGTGGCCACCCAACGGAGAGGCTGACTTTATGATCTGTCATACTGCTGCTTGGTGTGCAGGGGTTGATTGTAAAGCGGGTGAACGAAAAAGATTATCAGCAAGGATATGTAACAGACTCAAGGTAGCATGCCATACATTGGGCTAATGATAACTGGGCTCAACCATTTTACTCCCTCTAGTCTTCTGCAGTACAATGTTAGAGTAGCCTAGGCATCAAATTAATTAATTTGGACTGAAATGAAATACAAACCCCAAGTGTGCTACAAATTCAGAGAGATGTTATGATGATGATGATGACAAAGAGGTTCTTCACAACTTAGCTCATATGAAATGTCTTCCAGGAAGTAATCTCTTAATTGCAGCTCTCAGTGCTTCAGCAGTTTCAAGTGAGTGCTGTTACCATGACAACTCCTTCTCCCAAAGCCCAAAACCCCATGCTGGTGTTTTTGCTCTGCGGGCATAACTAGGCTCCTTCACAGCTCACACTCTCTCTGTATAAAGCGATATGTAAACAGCACCAGCAGCCAGCTAGAGCAATGCCACCACACAGAGAATACATTCATACAGGCTGGATGTCCCTGGGCTATGAAATGAACCGTAATGTAGGCCTGTGATCCAGTGTAGCTGCTAAAACAGTGTTGAAACATATTGTGCTTATGAATAGAGAAATAATGAAAGGGATCATTCTGAATAGCCAACATGGTCATATAATGTCGTATTTGTCCTGACTGTTCGTCTGGATACGGAACATGTATTGTGTGACTGTCTTTTGAAGTGTAAGGGAGCATCCGTCCATTGAGGGTGTGTTAATGGTTAGTCAAAAGGCCAACTGTAGCTTGAGGGTAGTTGTCTAAAGGTCTATTCTCTATCCCATTTGGCTTTTCCAAAATATTTGATGATATTAAGTCTGCTTCCAATCATTAACATACAACTTCACCCCTTCCCTTTTCCACACACCATACCCCATAACGACAAAGCAAAAACAGATTCTTAGACATTTTTGCAAATGCATTAAAAATAGAAACCAGAAATACATTATTTACATAAGTATTCAGACCCTTTGCTATGAGACTCGAAATTGAGCTCAGGTGCATCCTGTTAACATTGATCATCCTTGAGTTGTTTCTACAACTTGATTGGAGTTCACCTGTGGTAAATTCAATTGATTGGACATGATTTGGAAAGGCACACACCTGTCTATATAAGGTCCCACAGTTGACCGTGCATGTCACAGCAAAAACCAAGCCATGAGGTCGAAATAATTATCTGTACAGCTCCGAGACAGGATTGTGTCGAGGCAAAGATCTGGGGAAGGATACCAAAAAATGTCTGCAGCATTAAAGATCCCCAAGAACCCAGAGCCCTCCATCATTCTTAAATTTAAGAAGTTCAGGACCACCAAGACTCTTGCTAGAGCTGGCTGCCCAGCCAAACTGAGCAAACTGACCAAGAACGTGATTGTCACTCTGACAGAGCTCCAGACTTCCTCTGTGGAGATGGGAGAACCTTCCAGAAGGACAACCATCTCTGCAGCACTCCACCAATCAGGCCTTTATGGTTGAGTGGCCAGACGGAAGCCACTCCTCAGTAAAATACACATGACAGCCCGTTTGGATGCCAAAAGGCATCTAAAGGACTCTCAGACCATGATAAACAAGATTCTCTGGTCTGACAAAACCAAGATTGAACTATTTGGCCTGAATGCCAAGCGTCACATGTGGAGGAAACCAGGCACCATCCCTACGGTGGAGCATTGTGGTGGCAGCATCATACTGTGGGGATGTTTTTCAGAGGCAGGGACTGGGAGACTAGTCAGGATCAAGAAAAAGATGAAGGGAGCAAAGTAAATAGAGATCCTTGATGAAAACCTGCTCCAGAGCGCGCGGAACCTCAGACTGGGGCGAAGGTTCACCTTCCAAAAGGACAATGACCCTAAGCACACAGCCAAGACAATGCAAAAGTGGCTTCGGGACAAGTCTCTGAATGTCCTTGAGTGGCCCAGCCAGAGCCCGGACTTGAACCTGATCGAACACGTCTGGAGAGACCTGAAAATATCTGTGCAGTGACGCTCTCCATCCAACCTGACAGAGCTTGAGAGGATCTGCAGAGAAGAATGGGAGAAACTCCCCAAATACAGGTGTGCCAAGCTCGTGCTTTTTCATTATGGGGTATTGTGTGTAGATTGAAGAAAAAAAAACATTTAATCCATTTTAGAATGAGGCTGTAACATAACCAAATGTGGAAAAAGGCAAGGGGTCTGAATACTTTCCGAATGCACTGTAGACTGCCATGTGAGGCCAAATGGAGTTAATACTCTGATAATTGAGTCTGTGACCTTCCTGTTCATAGAGCACGCCACTGGATCTGTTTGAGAGCGGCAAGGGGCTGAAGGTCCAGGCAGAGCGCCCCCATCTGGTCAGTCTGGGCAGTGGCCGTCTCAGTACGGCCATCACACTGCTGCCCCTTCCTGAAGGTGAGCTAATATTTCTTCTATCCAAATGTCAGTAGTGAAATGTAAAGGAATTGAGTTACTCTGAGGCGTGAGCATTTGGTTGGTTCTTCTTACACTTCTTTTGATTTTTCATGTGTGCTTTTGAATAGTGGGGATTTGCGTGCACACACTCAATGGAGCGCATAATACAGGAACATGCATATGCTCACACATCAGCCCCAGGAGCGTAAAACTGACAGTGGCATGTCCTTCAGCCTGCAGTGTTCACTTCAGTACCACTATAACCTCTATTGGCTATACACACACCCAGACACACACACACCCAGACACACACACATCCAGACACACACACACACACACACACACACACACACACACACACACACACACACACACACACACACACACACACACACACACACACACACACACACACACACACACACACACACACACACACACACACACACACCTCAGTCCCAGCAGGATTAAATAGGCTGTGCTCTGACCCTGTTGTCACCTCTATTTCAGAACCATGTGACAGCAGAGGGGGGGGGGGGGGGGGGCAGCACCCCCCACCATAACCCCTCAACCCATCGGTGAAATTGCCCGAAGGCAGAACAGGTTGATTCATCCCCTGATATCATAGGTCATAAGCAATGGCAAAATGCGTAGAATTGCAGGAAATGTTCTTTAATTGTCGACTTTGGGCTTGAAAAACTGTCCAATTCCTCCTCTTTCTCAATTTTCAAACAGAAATGGGGTGTGCCCTTGGAGGTGTATCGATGTGTCATTCTGGTCATGCACACCGCAACCGATGTAGCTAGGTCGTTAGCTAAGCTAGCCACTTGTAGGTAGCCAGTAACTTCTCCAGTATGTATTGAGGTAATTTCACAGGATTTGTTTTTGGATGGAATAAGTAGAGACCACTAAGAAATGGCACTTCTGTAGCTAAATATCTTTTCACTCATTATAAAAAATGTTTTAGCATTAAATTACCTGATATGATGGTGCATTGATCATACCAGGTGAATACATAAAAAATGTCATAAATAAAAATTGGAAATAAAACCGTTATTTTTGCATTTATGCCCAAGGTCGACCTTTAATGTAACTGTCCAGTGTTTCCAGATTTCTGTGAAATATTACCAATAATTAAGTTAAATAGTTTTCCTTCCTTTCATCAGTTGTCCAGCAAAATGGTAATTAATGATGCTAAAAAGCAACTTTCTGTGTTGGAATGGTGTGGGCGTTCCCCAACAACAACAACAACAAAATATTAATGCGAGTAGACCACTGATTGGCCTGCTCTTCCTCCTTTAGGAGGATGACATCATCCTCTGAGGAAATAGCAAGCATTTTTTTAAATAGTCTGTTTGAGTTACAAGTTTGAGGTGGGGGTTTTGAAGTGTTTTTCTCTCCAATTTATGCTTTGGACACAAATATGAGTATGGGATGAGTCAACAACATTTGGGTATGAGTTAACAGAAAATGTACTTTTAAAAGTGAGATTTTCGCTGGCCAGATGCGGCTACCCAATATACACAGGGTCCATTGTAGGTTCTGTCAGATCCATAGTTATGAATTACTATGTGGCTATGTTTGCATCAACAATGGGTAGCTACCGCAAGAGTTTGAACTTCTGTTAACATTACGACGATGGAAGTAGCTAGCTAGCTAGGACACCGGTACACAATGTCCTTCGCCCCCCATCTCGGAAGTGGTTCATTACTTTGGGTAGCATGATCACGGGCTACCCAATTAGCACAGGGTCCATTGTTAGCAAGGACATAATGTTGTAACGTTAACAGAAGTCCATACCCTCACGGTAGCTACCCATATTTGATGCTAATGTAGCCATCTTGAGCAACGTACAGTAGCTATCAAAACAATGTCATTCATCACTATGGGACCGACGGAACCTTGCTAACAATGGACCTGGTGCATATTGGGGAGCCCATGCTCATTGGGTAGCCACACAGTTACTTTAAAACAGCAGCATTTTCTCTCAGCCTCATGGCAAAATATGTAGAATTGCAGGAAAATAGCTTTAAAACTGCAACATTTTCTCTGAGACTCATTACAAAATGTGTAGAATAGCCTTATAAAACTGCAAATTTTTCTCTCTGCACCATGGCAAAATGGGTTGAAATGCAGGTTAGCTGTCCCCCCCTCCAAAGATTGGGGGGAGGCCTTCCAGTTATCCTTCCTCTTATACTGTGTATTCAAAATACCCCTCCATATACCCCGCAAAAAAACCCAAGCGATGCATAATAAGTCATATCGAGCTGTGTAGAATTGCAGGAAATGTGTTTTAATATGTCCCAAAAAATGTCCCCAATGGCCGTGGACCCTCTGTCTACTATTTGTCCCCCCTCAATATCTACACCACAATCCCTCCCTAACACCCCTTTAGTACCCCATCCCCCCCCCCCCCCCCTCCTGCAATGTCCACCACTGCTACCCATTCATCTGGGGAATTCCTTTCTCCATCCCCTCTCGGTTTGTCTGGAGTTCTGCGGGGAGTTGGGTATGGAATGCAATGAAAAGGCTGCATGCCAAATGACACCAGATACCCTATATAATGGTAGCTTATTCCCTATGGGCCTTGGTCAAAGTAATGCACGTTATAGGGATTAAGGTGCTATTTGGGAGGAAGCCTTGGTCCAGGGGGAGAGAGGATGAGAATGCGTGTTGCACTGTGATGTGACATTCCACTGGGTTTTCTCCTCTTATCTGGAGCCCCAGTAGAGATGAGGCTGGACAGGGTCAGTGTTGGGCGGAAGGAGGGGGTTGTGGAGGGTGGAATGTGATTTAGCAACAAAGCATTTCTATTTAGCATGTCTGCCTAGTTTGATGAATGACTGCTGGATATGACATTGACTCTCGCCATGAGTTACAAAGACTTGTACAACGGATTAAACCAGAATGAAACAAGATTACGCAATCATTCACTTATTTTCAGGGTTTCACTTCTCTTCCAAGTTGTTCTGTCACTTAATTAATAGGTAACTTTGTCATTATACAGTAACAACATGGACGTTGAACACATTAAGTAAAACACTGTAGTTGAGGTTCAATTTACAGTCACAAACAACCACAGTCGACATACAGCCACATTCTTCTCTTGGCAACAAAGTTTGATGAGACTGCTTCTATGAACATTGAGGGATCATTCTAGCCTGGCAGTAATATTTTAGTACTTCTTTAGCCGACTCCTTTTATTGTATGAACAGATCAGGCTACCACCAGGCTAGAATCTCTCAGTTACAGTGTCCATATTTTTCTCACACTCTTCTGGGTGTTGCTCCTGAAGGCAGGACCACGTTGGGCCATGGGGCGATGGACATCAGCATCCAGGGCCCAGGAGTTGCCGCCCAGCACTGCTACATAGAGAACCGGGCAGGGATCATCACTCTCCACCCCTGTGGGAACCAGTGTGCCACAGACGGGCTTCCTGTCACCAAACCGGTCCGCCTGTCACAAGGTATGGCTCCTTACAAACAAACTGACTCGTTGAAATGAACCTCAATGGAAAGGAGTATTTGTTTACTATATATATACTTTATATACAGTACCAGTCAAACATTGGGACACCCCTACTCATTTAAGGGTTTTTCTTAATTTTTACTATTTTCTACATTGTAGAATAATAGTGAAGACATCAAACAATGAAATAATGCGTATAAAAAAAATAGGAGGAAGGGAAACTAGGAAAAATGCCAAGAATAGGAAAGCAATCTATTCCATAGTACACTAGAACACAGTAAACATGGACAACAACCGTCTAAACATAGCTGAGGGCAACGGAGCAAAATGTCCACTAGAGGACAATAAATAGACCTATCACAACCCTATAGGAAAGGTAAGAAATCCATATCTTCATTTAAACCAGGGTACTTAGTGGGCTGCAGTTTGTAAATCCATATCTTCATTTAAACCAGGGTACTTAGTGGCCTGAAGTTTGTAAATCCATATCTTCATTTAAACCAGGGTACTTAGTGGGCTGCAGTTTGTAAATCCATATCTTCATTTAAACCAGGGTACTTAGTGGGCTGCAGTTTGTAAATCCATATCTTCATTTAAACCAGGGTACTTAGTGGCCTGAAGTTTGTAAATCCATATCTTCATTTAAACCAGGGTACTTAGTGGCCTGAAGTTTGTAAATCCATATCTTCATTTAAACCAGGGTACTTAGTGGGCTGCAGTTTGTAAATCCATATCTTCATTTAAACCAGGGTACTTAGTGGCCTGAAGTTTGTAAATCCATATCTTCATTTAAACCAGGGTACTTAGTGGCCTGAAGTTTGTAAATCCATATCTTCATTTAAACCAGGGTACTTAGTGGCCTGAAGTTTGTAAATCCATATCTTCATTTAAACCAGGGTACTTAGTGGCCTGTAGTTTGTAAATCCATATCTTCATTTAAACCAGGGTACTTAGTGGGCTGCAGTTTGTAAATCCATATCTTCATTTAAACCAGGGTACTTAGTGGGCTGCAGTTTGTAAATCCAATAACTTTCCCTCTGGTTTAGCTGTTCAAGATGGTCTTCATTACCTACCCGTATGGCGTACTTGTGTTCCGCTAAGCGGTCTTGAAGGCGTCTCTTTGTTCGTCCAATGTAGAACACCTTGCTCTGTGGACATTCCAATCTGTAGATGACATGAGTGGTTTTGCAGTTAATGAAATGCTTGACCTGATACTCCATTTTAGAAGCTGTGTCAACTAAAAGTTTTTTTTTATGTACAATATTTCTTCAATGGTTGCATTTAAAAGAGCCCCTGGGTTTGTGGTCTAGCCAAGTGTTTTGAGAGTCACCAGGAAGATAGCTGTGGACTAATTTGTCATTTAGTGTAGGACATCTATTAAAGCTTATGACTGGTGGCTCTGGGAAGACTCGGCGTGGTAGAGTATCACTTTGGATGATTCCCCAATTGTTTTTAATTATTATTTGAATGTTATCTGCTGTATTTTATAACAAAGTACACTCTCTCTGATGTATCACGAGTCACTCCCCTTCGCAATAAGTTCTCTCTGTCAAGTCAAAATAACGCATATGGAATCATGTAGTAACCAAAAAAGTGTTAAACAAATCAAAATATATTTTATATTTGAGGTTCTTCAAAGTAGCCACCCTTTGCATTGACGACAGCTTTGCACACTCTTGGCATTCTCTCAACCAGCTTCACCTGGAATGATTTTCCAACAGTCCTGAAGGAGTTCCCACATATGCTGAGCACTTGTTCACTTCTTTTCGCTCACTCTGCGGTCCAACTCATCCCAAACCATCTCAATTGGGTTGATGTCAGGTGATTGTTGAGACCAGGTCATCTAATGCAGCACTCTATCACTCTCCTTCTTGGTCAAATAACCCTAACACAGTCTGAAGATGTTTTGGGTCATTGTCCTGTTGAAAAACAAATGATAGTCCCACTAACTAAGCGCAAACCAGATGGGATGGCGTATCGCTGCAGAATGCTGTGGTAGCCATGCTGGTTAGGTGTGCCTTGAATTCTAAATAAATCACGACAGTGTCACCAGCAAAGCACCCCCACACCATCACAATTCCTCCTCCAATCTCAAATTTGGACTCATCAGAACAAAGGACAGATGTCCACTGGTCTAATGTCGATTGCTCATGTTTCTTGGCCTAAGCAAGTCTCTACTTATTATTGGGGTTCGTTAGTAGTGGTTCCTTTGCAGCAATTTGACCATGAAGGCCTGATTCACGCAGTCTCCTCTGAACAGTTGATGTTGAGATGCATCTGTTACTTGAATTCTGTGAAGCATTTATTTGGGCTGCAATTTCTAAGGCTGGTAACTGTAATGAACTTATCCTCTGCAGCAGAGGTAACTCTGGATCTTCCTTTCCTGTGGCGGTCCTCATGAGAGCCAGTTTCATCATAGCGCTTAATGTTTTTTGCAAATGCACTTGAAGAAACTTTCAAAGTTCTTGAAATTTTCCATGTTGACTGACCTTCATGTCTTAAAGTAATGATGTACTGTTGTTTCTATTTGCTTATTTGAGCTGTTCTTGCCATAATATGGACTTGGTCTTTTACAAAATAGGGCTATCTTCTGTATACCACCCCTACCTTGTCACAAAACAACTGATTTGCTCAAACACATTAAGAAGGAAAGAAATTCCACAAATCAACTTTTAACAAGACACACCTGTTAATTGAAATGCATACCAGGTGACTACCTCATGAAGCTGGTTGAGAGAATGCCAAGAGTGTGCAAAGCTGTCATGAAGGCAAAGGGTGACTACTTTGAAGAATCTCAAATATAAAATATATTCTGATTTGTTTAACACTTTTTTGGTTACTACATGATGTCTTAGGTCTCTCTTTATGTAGTGTTGTGTGATCTCTCTTGTCGTGATGTGTGTTTTGGCCTATATTTTTATTTTATTTATTTATATTCCTAGCCCCGCATTGTAAATAAGAACTGACTTGCCTAATTAAATTAAATTAAATTCCATGTGTTATTTCCTAGTTTTGATGTCTTCACTATTATTCCACAATTTGGAAAATAGTAAAAATAAAGAAAAACCCTATAATGAGTAGATGTGTCCAAAGTTTTGACTGGTACCTTATATGTACAGTATATACATGGACGGATGGTGCTGGGCTCACAATTGGCCCAGCATCGTTAGGGTTTGGCCTGGGTAGGCCATCAATGTAAATAAGAATTTGTAACTTGCCTAGTGAAATAAAGGTTAAATAAAACAATATTGTTCCATTGGGAGGAAACCACTTGATTTTCAATACATCACATTCTTTCACCAGGATTTCAGAATTTATGCTAAAGGAACAGGCCCTCCCCTCCCAGGCCCTTCCTCTCTGACATTAGTCACAGTACTTACATTATCTCAGCAGCTTCTTGGCTCCATAGAATCACAGCAATTTGGTAGTCATAAACTAACTCATTCAATTTTTAGATAGTAACAAGAGAGCTAACAGTTGGAGGCTAATGATAACACTGGCTATCTCGTGGTGTCCCCCAACCTGGATTGTCTTGTAAATCCAAGCGGGGATATGGCTATTTTTATTCCACACCTCTTACTCCAACAGATCCCCTTCTACCCCTGGGGGTGAAAGGTGAAATAATGATTTTTGAGGGAATAATTGTATTTCTATATTATATCTATATATACAGTGCCTTGCGAAAGTATTCAGCCCCCTTGAACTTTGCGACCTTTTGCCACATTTCAGGCTTCAAACATAAAGATATAAAACTGTATTTTTTGTGAAGAATCAACAACAAGTGGGACACAATCATGAAGTGGAACGACATTTATTGGATATTTCAAACTTTTTTAACAAATCAAAAACTGAAAAATTGGGCGTGCAAAATTATTCAGCCCCTTTACTTTCAGTGCAGCAAACTCTCTCCAGAAGTTCAATGAGGATCTCTGAATGATCCAATGTTGACCTAAATGACTAATGATGATAAATACAATCCACCTGTGTGTAATCAAGTCTCCGTATAAATGCACCTGCACTGTGATAGTCTCAGAGGTTTACACGACTGATCCGTGTAAAGGAAAGAATGAACGGGGCCATGTATCATGAGATTTTGAGTGAAAACCTCCTTCCATCAGCAAGGGCATTGAAGATGAAACGTGGCTGGGGGTTTCAGCATGACAATGATCCCAAACACACCGCCCGGGCAACGAAGGAGTGGCTTTGTAAGAAGCATTTCAAGGTCCTGGAGTGGCCTAGCCAGTCTCCAGATCTCAACCCCATAGAAAATCTTTGGAGGGAGTTGAAAGTCCGTGTTGCCCAGCAACAGCTCCAAAACATCACTGCTCTAGAGGAGATCAACATGGAGGAATGGGCCAAAATACCAGCAACAGTGTGTGAAAACCTTGTGAAGACTTACAGAAAACGTTTGACCTCTGTCATTGCCAACAAAGGGTATATAACAAAGTATTGAGAGAAACTTTTGTTAATGACCTAATACTTATTTTCCACCATAATTTGCAAATGAATTCATTAAAAATCCTGGATTTTTTTTCTATTTTTGTCTGTCATAGTTGAAGTGTACCTATGATGAAAATTACAGGCCTCTCTCATCTTTTTAAGTGGGAGAACTTGCACAATTAGTGGCTGACTAAATACTTTTTTGAGGAATAATGGTTTGAGGCTGTTTATAATGGTTCGGGTTAGGCCCCTTAATTCCTGGGAAGGGAAATCTTAACGCTACAACATACAATGACATTCTAGATGATTCTGTGCTTCCCAACTTTGTTGGAAGGCCCTTTCCTGTTTCAGCATGACAATGCCCCCATGCACAAAGCAGAGGTCCATATAGAAAGGGTTTGTCGAGATCTGTGTGGAAGAACTTGTCTGGCCTGCACAGAGACCTGACTTCAACCCAACCAAACACCTTTGGGATGAATTGGAACGCCGACTGCGAGCCAGGCCTAATCGCCCAGCATTAGTGCCCGACCTCCCTAGTGCTCTTGTGGCTGAATGGAATCAAGTCCCAACAGCTCTGTTCCAACATCAGGTGTCCACATACTTTTGGCCATATAGTGTATCATAAACAGAAAGTCATGCCATGACTAACCTGGTAGACAGTCAGACAGACTCAGAGGATACACAACTACTATTGGAGGAAATGGGTGAGGTTGATTCAGACGAGACAGATTTGGGATTGCACAAAGGAGCTCTGACTCAGGGTTACTGCCCCCCCCCCTGCCCCCCCTCCCTACACTACACCAACCCCTTTTCTCTTTCTATCTGGTGTGGATATTAGTTTGAGCCTGTCGGAGACAGCTGCGGTTTCAACACCAACCATCTCTCCCGCTGCCAGGAGTCACGTTGAAACAATCATGCGCGTGTAGCCTGCTGCGATAGTTAGTGACTGACTGTGAAATCGGGCAATACACGAGGCTGCGTTGGAAGGAACAATAGACAACGAATTGTAACGCAAAATATTTAACTGAAATGGATTGCATCCCTACGCGTTGAATTAACTATTTTTTTCTGCTGGCTCCACTAGAAGGCAGGTGGAGAGCGCTCTTTGTGAAAACATAACGTAAAACTATATGAGTAGCCTGTGGAAGAATACTGATAAATATTATCATAACCAAAAGAATCGTCAAGACAAGCACGCATTAAAGCTTTCTGTTCTTCAACAATCATTTGCCGTTCAGGAAAAACACGTGGCTCGTTTTAAAGGAGCAGCTGCGATGTTAACAGCGGAGGGCAAGAGGACTTTCATTTGGATTTAAAGTAAGCTTTTCTTCAGAATTAAAGATAATGTGTATGCTGTAGTGTGTTTCAACTGTGTGTTGTATCTACATTTTTTTTGCAATTGCTTAAACATCCATTAAGGCCCACAAACCGAAAGCGAGTCGCTTGATTCGCTATAGTAGATGGGTGACGTTATACAGCAGGTATTACATTGTAACATCCAAATGATACATTTGACCCTAATCTCGAATCATGCATATATGATACAAAGTATTGTCAATAACGTATATTGTCAAAAATATTATGGACCTGAACCATTGCACCAGTAAAATAACATTGATCTTTTGTATTAATATTGAGTAATGGCAATACATCACGCTGGTTCCGCACAAAATATGTGATTTTGTTTTGTTTGTAATATATAATATATATTTGTCAACTTTGAAGATTACTTTTATCTCATATTTCTGCAATAGTATTGTTTATTCCACTGAACTTCCTCATCCACCTGAGTTCAATTTACAGACAGAAAAACATACAAAACAAACATCTAGCCAAATCCCCGACTATGACACTGTAGTGATCCCTTTTCATTTTGTCATGGTCACCGGATGCCTGTTTACGGGATACATTTCTATTCCTGGTCGATGTGACCTAAGCATGCTGTTAACCCTGCGTAGAATCTAGATGCTGTCTATTCTCATATTAGCAAGCCCACTCAAAACTCCCCTGTCCAACATTCTGTCATTTCTGACACATTGCATTGACCCTCATTGTATGCATAGGAAGTAAAGAGACATGAGGTGCACCCCCTCTGCAAACAAGCATCGGGCTGTCATACAGTTCCCTCCTTTTTTTTCAGTTTGGTGAGCCCCATATCCTCCTGCTCATGCTTGGTGGGACCTGGACTCCTCTGTTTGTGAGGCCACGTCCACATAGCATGGATAGAGAAATAACCCATAGCCGTCTGTTTCACTGACATGACCAGCAGGAGTATTTATTGTCTTATAATGTTCCGGCAAAAGGAGGTGAGGGTGAGAGTGCGTTCAGTGCACATCTGTTACTAGACCCCCTCACACCTCATTGTGCCACTCACAGAAGGTGGCAGATAGTTTCAATATATTGTATCTGGGACAGATGTTATTGAATACATTTCTCAATTATGAAAGTATATGAAGAGGAAGAAGCCTGAAATCCTTATCGGTGGTGTCAAATGCCACATGATATACTGTAGATGGTTGACTGTGTTACTTATTTTAGCACCAAATTAACAGCAGTGTGTCTTACCAAAATACTGACACCATCATTCAATTTATTATTCACAAGCTTAAAATGTACTTTCTCATCGGGTATTGCTGTATAGGTTACCTTTAAAAAGTAGTCTGACATCCTAATTCTGACATCCAACTCAGTTATGTTGGTGAAAATAGAATGGACATATGAGAACGTGTTCTTCTCAGATTAACTTCCACTGCTTTCCTGTGAATCTCCTATCTATCTTTTGGTATGTGTGGCTGCACTTTATGTCCTCTGCATTGGCTAAAGCATTGAGTGATTAACTGGTGAGCTTGAAAGTGTCTGGCCTTTCCTTAAGCAGTAAACCACAACAATGCCATGGCAACTGTCTTGCTTACTTTTTAGGCATCCCTGTCCAGTATGTCCTCTGCTTTAGAGATGTCTGACACTCTAGGTCAATGGGAGTCTTTCTTTGTTGAAGCCAACTGAAACATCTCAGCTGATCGCTATTTTTCATACATGCCCTAACGTTATCAGAATAATTTGCTATCAGCCAAGTTTCCTATATCTTATTTCTGCAGTCCCAATGGCTCACTTTCCAAGGCTTAATAATGAAGATATTTTTGGCAAGCTATACTACATTAAAATGATGATATGAAAATGCTTTCATATTGTTGCTTGACTAGGTTCAAGCAAGGGTTTAACTCCAGGGAATGTGGTCTAAATGTGACACTACCGTGATATAAGACAATGTAGTACCCCTCAGGTATGCCAACCCAACCTTCTCCTATGGTTACATTCATCTACCAGTTTTTCATGAAAGAATATCTCTTGAGGTGATGCTGTTGTCCTTGCAGATCAGGGTCTGTCATTTCCTGGAGATTTGAATCCCTGCCAGTGCCAAGGTGTTTTCAGGGAATCAAGCATTTCGCTACACTCGCATTAACATCTGCTAACCATGTGTATGTGACAAATAAAATTTGATTTGATTTGAATAATGGTCTGTGCTCTTTGGTGTCACTTTTAGTTGTGTCAAAGTGCCCTTGAAGTAAAGACATATCCACACCCATCTCAGACAACCCTGTGCTTTTCAGTTTAGAATATTGAAAATATAGTCATGTCAAATCACCCGTTGACTTCTCTTTAGTCTTTATTCTTGAGTAGGATCCATGGTTCACTTTTTGGTTGTAATTCAACAACATGAATATGGTAACTTGCAGAGACAGCCCCATACGAGATAAGAAAGATATACATTGGAGCCATTCCCAAAGTGCACTCACTGTGATGAGAACCCAATGACTTCTGCCATTAATGTAGTGGTAAAGGAGAACTCTGCCTCGCGATGTTGAGAGAATCAATCTCGCTGATTAACTGTGAGGATCTTGGCTGCTCAGCCGCCAGTCCCGTTCTCTTCCAACAGCCCCAATTCATTATTTTCTGTGAAGTTTTTTTTTCATTTACCATTGAACCGTGTCCTCACCCAAATGACGCCATGAATTTTAATTATAAAAATGGCAACGTGTCATATTTTACTGTCAGGTCGCTTTAGCAAAGAACTTGAATAAACGTTGCACTCTCGTGCTGTTTGGAGATCAGAGGTGAGGTTTTTTTAAGCTCAGCCTTCTGCTGAACAGAGTAATGAAATATTGCTCTTAATCCCATCTCTTATTGGAATCCATGAGATGCTTGTCTCTGGTGAAAGGGTTCTTCACTTCAAGTCTGAGGAGAGCTGAAAACATATGGAGGGATTACATTTTTAATTTTTTTATTAATGGAACCTTTATTTAACTAGGCAAGTGTCACGTTCTGACCTTTATTTCCTTTGTTTTGTCATTATTTACTATGGTCAGGGCGTGAGTTGGGGTGGGCAGTCTATGTTTGTTTTTCTATGATTTTGGGGATTTCTATGTTTCGGCCTAGTATGGTTCTCAATCAGAGGCAGGTGTCATTAGTTGTCTCTGATTGAGAATCATACTTAGGTAGCCTGGGTTTCACTGTTGGTTTGTGGGTGATTGTCTATGTCTAGTTGCATGTTAGCACTATGTTTCATTAGCAGTCACGTTGTTTTGTTAGCTTGTTCAGTTTACGTCGTGTTTTTCGTCATTCAATAAAAGAATGCATTCATATCACGATGCGCTTTGGTCCGCTTCATACGACGATCGTGAAAGCAAGTCAGTTAAGAACAAACTCTTATTTACAATGACAGCCTACACCGCCAAACCCTAACGACACTGGGCCAATTGTGCGCTGCCCTATGGGACTCCCAATCACGGCTGGTTGTGATACAGCCTGGAATTGAACCAAAGTCTGTAGTGATGCCTCTAGCACTGAGATGTAGTGCCTTAGACTGCTGCGCCACTTGGGAGCATGAGAGGAGCTGGGACCAAAAATCGTCCCTGGCATTTCTAACACCATACCCAAACCGGACTCTTGCTGTTGCTAGATAATTTGTCCTGGGATATAAACGTTGAGTTGTTATTTTACCTGAAATGCACAAGGTCCTCTACTCAGACAATTAATCCACACATAAAATGGTCAACCGAATCGTTTCTAGTCATCTCTCCTCTTTCCAGGCTTTTTCTTCTTTGGACTTTATATGGCAATTGGCATCTAACTTTCATAGGTGTATTACCATGACCGACTGACCTCAGTTCATCTTTCAATCACCCACGTGGGTATAACCAATGAGGAGATGGCACGTGGGTATCTGCATTTATAAACCAATGAGGAGATGGGAGAGGCAGGACTTGCACCGCTTTCAGTATGGAACTGAATGGAACTGACTTCTATTTTAGCGCTTGGCAATACAGATGCTCATTGGCGCGCGTGAGCGGTGTGGGTGCAAGGATTGAATGACATGTATGTGTACATTTATTTTGCAATGCTCACGCACGTGACGTGAGTGGTGTGGTCAGCATGTAACACCCCTGCCCATTATTTTCCTTGAGGCCCCCACACCGGGCCATTTTTCCTCTTGAGACCCCCACACTGGCCCATTTTTCCTCTTGAGACCCCCACACTGGCCCATTTTTTTTGCCAGCTAATGATAATTTTCAAAAAAAAAATGTTAGGCAGACCATCTGGTCTAAAAATGGACCAGCCCAACTGGCATTTGCCAGAAGTATGTCCAGTCTGCCCCTGGAGTGGAGATCCCTATAGGGGAACATGATCACCCAAGGATCTATTCTACAACCCTGTCACTGGTTTAGTGCACCCGCTGCCTATACTCGGTCCTCTCCTATGATTAACCAAAGGTGATTGACTAGGGAATGTCCAATGGGAATGTGACCCCTACAATGTTATGGAAGTGCTCTAGTGGAGATCTCCACGGACCACCTAGTGAGTGGGGTTAGGTATCTATGTGTTATGATTTGGTATAATCGTGGTCTGGTTAATAGTCAGTAGATTGACATTTGCTCAACAGCTCTGTCTCAGTAGAAATAAGCTGAGGAGGAGCCCCTAGACAGAGGCATGGTGGGACAGCATGAACAGGGCATGGAGGTGAAGGGAGGTGCTGCAGTGACGAGCTCACAACCTGAGGGTTTTTACATAGGGGAGTCCTCTCAAACTTCAGTGTTGTGATGCCAAAATATTAGCAACATCCACACAATCACTTATCATATCAATCATTTATCCTAAGGTCTTAGTAGGTTGCTCATTACTTAGTGCCCTGCGTTTTCCCCGGTCTGGTCAAATGGTTTGGAAATACTCTGGGCCCTACTCTTAATACAGAGAAATTGTGAATAAAGAGATTAAGTTAAGTATGGAAGCCTCCAGTCTCCAGACACATGTTCACATCCAGGTAAGTCTGATGACAAGATGCAAATGATTCAAGCTCAATGTGTTACCACCATCGATCAATCTGCAAAAGATGACTGCTAGATTTATTGAATTCCAGCATAGTGATTGCCTGGGGATCTTGCTAATGGTATTGACTCACTCAATTACTATTTGTTGTGAAAGATAGTTAATTATGAAAACAAGGCAGGAGAATCACAGCATGCTATTTTATGTGTCCCGTATTCTGATTAGACCTGCGTGCTTAATCTAATTTATGATTCCAGTCAGGGAATTTCCCCGGGCTTAGGCAGTGGTAGGCCTGAGGGCCAGGCCCACCCACTGGGGAGCCAGGTCCACCCAATCAGATTGAGCAAATAAAAAGGTAACACACCTACAGCACCAGTCAAAAGTTTGGACACAACTACTCTTTCCAGGGGTTTTCTTTATTTTCTACATTGTAGAATAATAGTGAAGACATCAAAACTATGAAATAACACATATGGAGTCATGTAGTATCCAAAAAAGTGTTAAACAAATCATATATCATCATGTATTTTATATGTCAGATTCTTCAAAGTAGCCACCCTTTGCCTTGATGACAGCTTTGCACACTCTTGGCATTCTCTCAACCAGCTTCACGAGGTAGTCACCTAGAATACATTTCAAATAGCAGGTGTGCCTTGTTAAAAGTTCATTTGGGGAATTTCTTTCCTTCTTAATGCATTTGAGCCAATCAGTTGTGTTGCGACAAGGTAGGGGTGGTATACAGAAGATAGCCCTATTTGGTAAAAGACCAAGTCCATATCATGGCAAGAACAGCTCAAATAAGCAAAGAGAAATGACAGTCCATCATTACTTTAAGACATGAAGGTCATTCAATCTGAATCATTTCAAGAATCTCAAGTGCAGTCTGAAAAAACATCAAGCACTATGATGAAACTGGCTGTCATGCTGCGGAGGATAAGTTCTAGTTAACGGCACCTCAAATTGCAGCCCAAATAAATGCTTCGCAGAGTTCAAGTATCCGACACACCTCCACATCAACTGTTCAGAGGAGACTGCGAGAATCAGGCCTTCATGGTCAAATTGATGCAAAGGAACCACTACTAAAGGACACCAAAAAGAAGAAGAGACTTGCTTGGGCCAAGCAACACGCGTAATGGATATTAGCCTGGTGGAAATCTGTCCTTTGGTCTGATGAGTCCAAATTTGAGATTTTTCAACCACTTTGTCTTTGTAAGACGCAGAGTAGGTGAATGGATGATCTCCACATGTGTGGTTCCCACCGTGAAGCATGGAGGTGTGATGGTGTTGCGGTGCTTTGTTGGTGACAATGTCTGTGATTTATTTAGAATTCGAGGCACACTTAACCAGCATGGCTACCACAGCATTCTGCAACAATACGCCATCCCATCTGGTTTGCGCTTAGTGGAACTATCATTTGTTTTTCAACAGGAAAAATGACCCAAAACACACCTCCAGGCTGTGTAAGGGCTATTTGACAAAGAAGGAGGGTGATGGAGTGCTGCAACAGATGACCTAGCCTGCACAATCACCCAACCTCAACCAAATTGAGATGGTTTGGGATGAGTTGGACCGCAGAGTAAAGGAAAAACAGCTAACAATTGCTCAGCATATGTGGGAACTTCTTCAAGACTGTTAAAGCTGGTTGAGAGAATGCCAAGAGTGTGCAAAGCTGTCATCAAGGCAAAGGGTGGCTACTTTGAAGAATCTCAAATATACATTTGTTTAACACTTTCATAGTTTTGATGTCTTACTCTTATTCTACAATGTAGAAAATAGTAAAAAAAAAAAGAAAAACCCGTGAATGAGTAGGTGTGTCCAAATCTTTGACTGGTACTGGATATTTTACCTCTAATCTTTAAAAATGCTAAATCTCTCAGCCTCATGGCAAAATGTATAGAAAAGCATGATAAGCTATAAAACTGCACACATTCCTCTCTGCCCCATGGCAAAATTGCAGGAAATTAGCTTTAAAATAGCAACATTTTCTCTTAGCCTCATGGCAAAATCTGTGGAATAGAGATTAGCTATAAAACGTAATTTTTCTCTTTGCCCGATGACAAATTGTGTTAAATCTATAGACACATACTGTTGATTAGTGTTTCCCTATGCCAAGGGATCCATCAATATAATTAGGTCTGTAATGGCTGAATTGATGAGTCTTAATTGACATTGATGTGGTTGACAGAAAATGACCCTGTCCTGTCACTGCAGGTGGCTACTGACTAGCCATTTATGCAGCTGTTGTATTCAAGATCTTCAGAATGTTGTCTGTACACTAACTTACACTCAACAAATCATCCGGTTATTTTGCGATATTTTCATTGCATTGTTATGATCAACCACCAGTACATGACTAGATGTAATGGTTTTGCTCTCCTCCCTCTGAGGAAAGAAAAACTATCAGAAATTAATTAATCTTATGAGTCATATTTCAAGGTTTGCCCTAGCTAGCTATTCAACGGTTGTTAGTTGAGAGAGATTGGAAATTCTTGAACGTGTTATGTCCTTGACACACTTGATGCCTGTGCTTGTCCAGTGTGTTGTCTCACTCCTGGTTATAGGCTTATGCGCGCACACACACACACACACACACACACACACTGCTGTAGCTTGGAAATTGGGTAAACGAGCAGCTCTTTGTGTGGTTTGCTGCCTCATCCTGCCTGTCTGATCCCTGATGGCCTGTCGTGTCACTGCTCAGCTGTAGAGGCAGCAGGATGGGGCACTGTTACCCCTTTGCCCTGGGCCTGTGGTGTGTGTGCAGGCGTGTGTATGTAATGTGTGTGTGTATCATTACTCATTGTGTATTTATTCCTTGTGTTATTATTTTTTGAGTATTTCTCTTTTCTTTAAATCTCTGCATTGCCGAGGTAGGGCCCGTAAGTAAGCATTTCACCTGTTTAGTGAAGCATGTGACAAATCAAATTTGATCTGATTTTAATATATGCCTGTTTGTGGGTGCGTGTGTGCTTTTTTTCTGGTGCAGCAGACACTTTTAGTTAACCCTCACCGGAAGCCACAGACAGAGAGGCACACGAGGTCTTTTGGTTGCCAAGATCTTTGGATCAGTCCCTAAGGGAAAAGGAAAAAGGGCAGAACAGAGGCAAACAGTCAGTGAAGTTCAGCGTGTGATGAAAACAACAGGAGAACCAGTCTCCTTCTTCTAACATCAGCAACCAAGTATAACGCTTCTTCATCCACTGCCTGTATTCCCATAGAGTTGTACAGCTGTACTGGGTAAAGTTAACAAGGCCATGTTAGCCTGACAGGATTTTTCTGCTGTGGGTGACCGGTACAGTTCTGCATTCACAGTTCGTATCTGCATTCTGCACAGACTACATACTTTTAAAGAGTTTATTTTATTTTCCCCTATGGAACTTCATTTGTGGTGTCAGATACAACCACATACAAGTGATCGCAATCACACATAACTGCGTTTTTCTTCCTCGCTTTGCAATTTTTACATGTTTATATGACCCTGATGGTATGATGTGCAACGTCTATGCTATTAATACTTTGGATCAAGTCTGTACAGCGCGCGTGTGCTCTCTGAATAGCCAATGAGTTGTGAGGTAGAGTTGGCTTACAGTGTGTGAGAGCTGTAGCCCGGGGCTATGTCATTTGAAGGGTGGGTCTGACACTGGGCGTGATTGAGTTTTCCCTCCCTCAAATCTTGTTGATGCAGGTCAAAGCCATGCCTCTGTTCTCCTTGGCTCTGACTCAGGCCTGCCAAAACGCACAACCTCTGTCTCCTGAAGAAGAACAGAGAGCGTGTACAGACAGATATTCAGCTGATGTGGCGCTCTCCTCTACAATCTTAAGTAATACTGTTATAAAATGTAATACGTCTCAGTACTACCCATCACATCACTTGTTTTTATGTTTGCCTCCCCAGAGACATTCATTTCATGTTTTATTATCAAATGTGGACATAAACATCATATATAATAGAAAGGGCCTGAAACTTTTCAAATTTCCCCCATTAGTCAAACAATTAAAGCTAAGCTCAACTCTGTCGACATAAAAAAAATATACATATCTGCTTCTTCGCTGCATTGGCGTCATCTCCTCTCCCTACACTGATGTGATAGTTACCACGGTAATTCAGCTGTGCCTGTGTCTGTGTCCTAATCACATCCTGTCCAGTCAGAGCCGGTGAAGTAATCAACTGTTTTTCCCCACTGCCATGGAATAAAAAGGCATCTGGCTGCATTGTACACACTGTATGCATTCCAAGTGAAATCGTATTCCCTATATAGTGCACTACTTCTGAACAGGGCTCTATGGGCCCTGGTTAAAAGTAGTGCACTCTAAAGGGAATAGGGTGCATCTGGATCTCACCCAATGATGGTGCTCTGATTGAAAAGTTTCCATGAAAGCCTCTTTACCCCAGGTTCTCTGGTTGCTGATGACAGGTATCAGTTAACAGACCACCCTCTATTTATCTCAATCTAAAATATATTTTCAGCTATTCACTGTATAATGGGACTATATTTGGACAGTACAGTAGCAATCTCTGCTTTCTCCTGATTACTTTTAGTTAGTAGGATACAGGACTGAATTAGAATGTTTCAGATTTTTCAAACAAGGCTTTAAGTCGATCAGAATAGGCACTACAAGCACAGGGTCTTTTCCATAGAGACAAAACTAAATCTATGGTCTTCACTCACAAGACAATGTGCAATGCTTACATAGAAGTGAGTTACAGGCTTTTTCATATCCTGTTGTTATGCAATGTCTATCAAACCCCTCACTACCTTATCAATCTGTCAGACCCCAGTGACTTGTAATAACTGATGCTGAAAAGATCAAGTATATTTCCAGTAACATTGTCCAGACTTATATTGGATGTGTTTCACTCATATATTACAGAGGCAACATCAGTTGAAGCTAAAGCAGATGAACTGAAGATAGAGATGACAGATATCAATGTGACAAGCCTGGCCTTGGGGAGTTAATGCAAGTCTTTAGGTCTCAGGCAAAGTTACTCATCATGCAAGCATGGTTCACTGAACCACCTCCCTTACAAATGCTGCTTTCTCAACCTCCCATGTGTTATTTTACAGGCTGTATGCTGTGTTTTGGCCAGTCAGTATTTTTCCGCTTCAACCACCCAGAGGAGGCGTTCAGGATGAAGAGCATGATGCCAGGGGGAAGCAAGGGCTCTGGTGGGAACTACAGAATCCACTCAGGTAATATAGTACTGTCACAGGTAATATAGTACTGTCACAGGTAATACAGTACTGTCATGACACACTCAAGGTATAGGCCCTACCGGTGTATGAACTAGATGAAAATATTTGCTGAAAAAATAAGCAGAAAATCTAACGTAGATGTCTATCTGGATGTTACAAGAGACATTTTGTGAGCACTTCACTTGAATCCTCTCAAATACAAAGCTTGCATAATATTCAGAATATATGGCCGATGTCAGCTTATGGCGATCAATGTTGGAGTGCAATGACACACATTGAATATAAACTACTGGGGTAAATCTAAAGGTAAGCAAAGGGTAAAAAGCAAGGTATTTTAAAGACATTTTTAATACCCCTTCAAATGAAAATACACTGAATAAACTACACTTCCTCCACCAAGGTCCTTGTTTCTGTGTCTCCACACAGCTTAAGGGCTCAGATTGTTACCGTGGCTAAGGAGGCAGCTCCCTTACAAGTGCTGAGTTTCACACACCACAGAAGGCCCCTTACTGCCTTTCCATTTCCGGCCTTGGTGAAGACAGGGTGCAACAGAACCCTGGTTGCCTGGCCTGCTGGCCCTGGTTTCACACCATGCATGATTTATGAGCATCTCATTCCTCTCTGGGTCTCTAGGCAGAAGTGTTCAGCTGCCTAGCCCTGCCCTGTCCTCTCCTCGCAGGCACAGTGGAGTGTGTTTCCCCTTCTTGGCCGCCTTTGGGGGATCTTGACTAACCGGTGTCTGTATATGTAGCCTCGCTACTTTTATAGCCTGTCTTTTTACAGTTTTTTTTAGTTCTTTACCTACTTATTGTTCACCTAGTACCCTTTTTGCACTATTGGTGAGAGCCTGTAAGTAAGCATTTCACTGTAAGGTCTACACCTGTTGTATTCGGCGCACGTGACAAATAACTTTTGATTTGATTCTTGGGGATCTGTCCCGGCATCTTGTTATTTCCTTATTTTTTTTGTGCGTTGATGATGTGCCCCCTGCGTTAAGTATGGAGCATATACATATTGGGTGTTGAACTTCCTGGTTTGTTAATGAATGCTTTCCGCTGTTGTTAAAAAGGCTTAATTTCTCCTTAGATGTGCATTCCTTGGTGTGGTCGCTAGAGAGGGTCTGTTCTTACCTTTGACGTACTTAAACTGTGTATTATTGTGTGTCACATTAAGGTTGCTAGATCTGATTTATGAGTATAATTTCTAGTGCTTGCTTGGTAACCCCCACTCGCATATCGTACATTGCAGTAGGCCTATACAGTAGTTAGAGTTCTGACAGGCACTAGTCTCTTCAGCCACCCTCACTGAGCAGCTCCGACACATTTCCTACCAGGCTCATTCGTATGCCAGCCAGGCAGACAGCTTTGTTGGCTACACACGGCTTATTTTAAGTTGAGGGGTATCTTTTACTGTTTCTATTTTTAAACCTCTACCCTATTCTACTATCTTCCCATCTCCACTTCCTGTGTGTTTCCTCAAACGTTCCTGCACCGCACCATTTCCCTGTGTAGTTAACAGGGGATTTAAATGCCTTCTCTATCTTCATTATCTCCACTTATCTTCATTATCTATTTATCTTCATTATCTCCTGACCACATCGCATCCATCTTAATATCCCATCATTTCAAATGGTTGGGCTCTGCCTAAAAAGTCTAATATAGCTTACACATTCCACAACTGTTATTTGACGTAGTCCAAATCCATTGGTTCATTGTCTATGCAGTAAAAATGACATTAGGCAAGGAAATGTATCACCGTTTAGATAACCTAGAAGACTCACTACTATATAGCCTAGGCATATTATTAAATTAAGTATGAATGACAGTATGATTTCATACTAGTTTCAATATCACGTGAACAAGTACAGTGAAATGCCTTTCTTGCTAGTGTCAGAGTCGTGTGTATAGGTGGCAGGGAAGTCAGGCACAGGAGAAGCAAACTGAGTGTAATGGAGTTATTAAATAACAATAAACGAAAACACACTCCAAACACTAAATGTAACAATAAACAAAGTGGGTACGAGGACCCGTCGCGCACCAATACAACACTGAATAACAAACAATCTCTGACAATGACATGAGGGGAAATAGAGGGTTAAATACACAACAGGTAATGAATGGGATTGAAACCAGGTGTGTAGGAAGACAAGACAAAACCAATGGAAAATTAAAAATTGATCAATGATGGCTAGAAGACCGGTGACGTCGACCACCGAGCACCACCCAAACAAGGAGAGGCTTCGACTTTGGTAGAGGTCGTGACAGCTAGCTCTAACCCCAACAATGCAGTAATTAGGGATGCATAATATATCGGTGAACATATCGGTATCGGACGATATTAGCTAAAGATGTCAAAGCTGATGTGCATACCTATTTAATGTAGGTACATGCCGTAATGACACCATGTAAAATTTTGCGCTACATGTGCAGCACAGCATTCATAACCTAGCCCACAATGTCTGCTGTATAGATCGAGCAGTCAACAAGTCGAGCAGTCATTTGAAAGAGCAAGTACATTTCAGCAAGACAACTCAAAAGGTGAAATCCATTAAAGCCAAGATAATGCAATTCATTGCCCTTGACAATCAACCGTTCTCTGTTGTAGGTGATGTTGGCTTTCGCCGACTGGTCGAGCACCGGTACACACTAACAAGTGAGCTATTTTTCAGATGTTGCCCTACTGGAGTTACACAGTAATAGCGTCACTGCTATTAGCTTCAAGACATACATACTATGGAACGCTGTTTGTGTCTTCACATGTCAAAAAAGATACAGTAGCATTGTCAAAGCTGTACAAAAAAGTCTGCAAACACTGGCCACTAACAATGTGTTTACAATAATGCATTGGTAATAAACCAATCAACTGCAACTTCTGGGGTAGCTAGCTTTAGCTTGGTACCTAGCTATGACCAATACAACCAACCAACCATTTTCATTATTCTTAGCCATTTTATTTAACCTCTAGGCAAGTCAGTTAAGAACAAATTCTTATTTTCAATGACAGCCTAGGAACAGTGGGTTAACTGCCTGTTCAGGGGCAGAACGGCTCGGGGATTTGAACTTGCAACCTTCCGGTTACTAGTCCAACACTCTAACCACTAGGCTACCCTGCCACCCCAATGATTTGTATTAGCTAGGTTGCCACTTGTTGTTCTCCTATTGAAAATAAACTTCAGTTTATGAAAATAAATAGCTAGCCAGCTACTTAACCCGGTTGCCTAAGGTAACGTTATAAGCAGCCAGCTAGCTTCATCTGGCTAGTGTGGCTCGACCGGACTTGGTAATGTGTTGTGAAGCTAATACGGATTAGGCACAATATTGGAATGTGTGGTTTGCCTTCAAAATGAAAGTATGTCATTGACAGTGATGCAAATGAATACAAATAGAATTATGCAATACTTTTATTTTGAAGGCTAACCGCAAAGTCCACTATTGTGGCTAATCCTTATTGTGGCTAGCTTCACATAGATGGGTCCGACCACCATTAATCAAATAAAAACTGTCTTATAAGTTAGGGTTATTTTAGAGGATGACCCCTAGCTATATAGTTAGCTAGCTAACTATTGCTACTGAAACAGATTGTCATTTTGCTATGTTTTTGGGGAAGAACATTGTTTGCATCCATGAGCTAACTGGCTTTTTTTATGACCAGCACTGTAGGTGCGCGAGACAACTTTACCAGCATCATAGCATACGTATCGATGAATCGTTGTGACATGAAATACAAGTGATAGTGTAATAAATACATAAAAAATGAATGGATGCGTTAAATTATTATGTGACGTGCAGTCATATTCAGGTCCTGATTGGTCAACAAGCTTATTTGACATGTAAAATAGTGTTATCTACTGGTCATTGTTTTCTTTTTTGACACGCAAAGACCCAAACGGCGTTCCATAGAATCCTGGTTGAGAATGAAACGACTGAACAACAAAATAGCACAGCAAGTAAGTGAAAGAAATAGGTTGTCACGTTCGTTGAATGGAAGAGACCAAGGCGCAGCGTGATATGAATACATCTTCTATTATTTAATGAAGAACCATAAAACAAACGTGAAGCGATAACGAGTGCTGACACAGGCAACTACACATAGACAATACCCAAAGTAGATGGCTGCCTAAATATGGTTCCCAATTAGAGACAACGATAAACAGCTGCCTCTAATTGAGAACCAATCTAGGCAACCATAGACATACATAAACACCTAGATAGTAAATGACCCCATAAACCTACAAAACAGTACAAAAACACATACATCACCTATGTCACACCCTGACCTAACCAAAAGAATAAAGAAAACAAAGAATACTAAGATCAGGGCGTGACATAGGTTTTGATTATGTTTTACTGGTAATGGGGGCATACGTAAATGCCAACAAAATAACAGTTTGGCCAGTGTGGTGTGTGTGTGTGTGTGTGTGTGTGTGTGTGTGTGTGTGTGTGTGTGTGTGTGTGTGTGTGTGTGTGTGTGTGTGTGTGTGTGTGTGTGTGTGTGTGTGTGTGTGTGTGTGTGTGTGTGTAACCTTTATTTAACTAGGCAAGTCAGTTATTCTTATTTACAATGACAGCCTACCCCGGCCAAACCCGGATGACGCTGGGCCAATTGTGCGCCGCCCTATAGGACTCCCAATCACGGCCGGATGTGATACAGCCTAGATCCGAACCAGGGACTGTAGTGATGAACTTGCACTGTGATGCCTTGCCTTAGACCGTTGTGTCCGTGTGTGTGTTAACTATTTAACTGTACTAGAATGCTTAAAAGGCAGCTAAAATTGTAAATATCGGTTGTCGGTATCGGGTTTTTTGGCAAGGAAAATATTGGATATCGGTAACGGCCAAAAATGTAATATCAGTGCATCACTAGCAGTAATCATTAGCAATGTAATACAAAAAATTACAAGGTAGAACAAAAACACACAAGATATAAAAATAAGAAGAACACGATAAAGTGAGTAAGCATACTATATACAGGGTCAGTTCCACTACCATATTTACAATGTGAAAGGATACTGGATTGATAGAGGGAAATACTGTATGTACAGGGGTAAGGTGACTAGGCATCAGAATATATGATAAACAGAGTAGCAGCAGCATAAACTGTGCCTTCGTAAAGTATTCAGACCCATTGACTTTTCCACATTTTGTTACGTTACAAACTTATTCTAAAATGTATTAAATCAGTTTACAGACAATACCCTATAATGACAAAGAATTCTTTGCTAATTTATTATTTATAAAAAACTGAAATACTACATTTACATAAGTATTCAGACTCTTTACTCAGTACTTTGTTGAAGCACCTTTGGCAGCAACAACAGCCTCGAGTCTTTTTGGGTATGACACTCCAAGCTTGGCACACCTGTATTTGGGGTGTTTCTCCCATGCTTCTCTGAATATCCTCTCAAGCTCTGTCAGGTTGGAGGGGGAGCGTTGCTGCACAGTTATTTTCAGGTCTCTCCAGAGATGTTTGATCGGGTTCAAGTCCGTGCTCTAGCTGGGCCACTCAAGGACATTCAGAGACTTGTCCCGAAGCCACTCCTGCATTGTCTTCACCTTGCAGTGAAATGCTTACAAGCCCTTAACCAACAATGCAGTTAAGAAAATACCTAAAAAAAAGTAAGAGATAAAAATTATTAAAAAGCAGGACAATAATATGCAAAGTCACCGGTGTCGACGTAATTGAGGTAATATGTACATGTAGGTAGAGTTGCTTCTTGCTTTTCCCCCAACGCAGTTAAGCCAAAACCACGCCCGTTATTCAGAGGGGCATTCTACAACACTTTGCGCTCTCTCCAAGTCCGGAAGTGAATATCACATAGTGCAAAATTTCAGTCACTGTATAATAACATTTACCCATGTATTTCAAGATTGAAAAGTATAATAACATAATGTCGTGGACCGAACTAGCCATTAACGTCCCTTAACGCTCAAAGACAGATTCAATGGCTGTAGCATAGCGTATTTGACTGAATGATTAGCTAATAAATATTTGAGAAATTATGAATAATAAGCATAAGCTTTTACCTGATAATAGACTACTAATGATAATATAACAACTTCAAATACCGAGCTAGTAACGTTAAGTAGCCGAGGTTAACTTAGCTGACCTTCAATTGAGGATTTTTTTATTTAACCTTTATTTAACTAGGCAAGTCAATTAAGAACAAATTCTTATTTACAATGATGGCCTACCCCGTCCAAACCCGGACGACTCTGGGCCAATTGTGCGCCGCCCGATGTGACTCCCAATCATGGCCGGATGTGATACAGCCTGCAATCGTACCAGGGACTGTAGTGACGCCTCTTGCACTGAGATGCAGTGCCTTAAACCCCTGCGTCACTTGTGAGTCACACACGCCGTGTGTTGGAGTAATTTGCAAATAAATTCATTAAAAATCCTACAATGTGATTTTCTGGATTTTTTTTCTCATTTTGTCTGTCATAGTTGAAGTGTACCTGTGATGAAAATTACAGGCCTCTCTCATCTTTTTAAGTGGGAGAACTTGCACAATTGGTGGCTGACTAAATACTTTTTTGCCCCACTGTATACCTGCTGGAGCGCGTGCTACAGGTGGGTGCTGCTATGGTGACCAGCGAGCTGAGATAAGGGGGGACTTTACCTAGCAGGGTCTTGTAGATGACCTGGAGCCAGTGGGTTTGGCGACGAGTATGAAGCGGGGCCAGCCAACGAGAGCCTACAGGTCGCAGTGGTGGGTAGTATATGGGGCTTTGGTGACAAAACGGATGGCACTGTGATAGACTGCATCCAATTTATTGAGTAGGGTATTGGAGGCTATTTTGTAAATGACATCGCCGAAGTCGAGGATTGGTAGGATGGTCAGTTTTACAAGGGTATGTTTGGCAGCGTGAGTGAAGGATGCTTTGTTACGAAATAGGAAGCCAATTCTAGATTTAACTTTGGATTGGAGATGTTTGATGTGAGTCTGGAAGGAGAGTTTACAGTCTAACCAGAGACCTAGGAATTTGTAGTTGTCCACATATTCTAAGTCAGAGCCGTCCAGAGTAGTGATGTTGGACAGGCGGGCAGGTGCAGGCAGCAATCGGTTGAAGAGCATGCATTTAGTTTTACTTGTATTTAAGAACAATTGGAGGCCACGGAAGGAGAGTTGTATGGCATTGACGCTCACTTATACAAAATGAGTTGAAATTTCAGGCAGTCTTTTCAAACTGCTCTTACACTCAAAATGTATTATAAGAATTTAGACAAATTCACAGTAATATTCCAAGCTCATAGTGTGGAAATATATATAAAACACGTTTTTGACTGCACTGCCCCTTTAAGAAGAAAAACAAACGCCCCCATAAACTACCAGGCCGTCACATCAGCACGGTGGACAGGGAAGGGAGGGGGAGCGAGCTAGCAGGGTAGCGGCGCCTGGCACACGAAACCCGGCTGGAATATCACTCTGTCAACCTTCCCGGGTGCGGAGAGCCGGGTAGGCTACGACAGGCTTCGGTAAATGCAGCTTTATTGAGGTAGAAATGCCGGCTCCAGCGTTTGGGTTTTAGCTGGGTTATAAGTCATTATGTCTTAGTCGCAGGCTTGCCCATTCATGTAAGTACTGATAATTATTAATATTTACCGCTGTCCAGGGACAGAGACTAATGTATTTTCACGGTCATTCTCTACGTTTTGACATTGTGGGTCTATTCATCTTCTGAGACGTTTGACAATCGAAATGCTGGCGACATCCTACGACCATGTGGCCTGTTCTGGGATGAAAAAATAACGGGGAAAATGAATAACCAAGTAACCGACAAAATATCCATATAATTGTAATTTACACCAACATGTATTGGGGCCATATGGTGGTCGTGTTGTCACTCAAAATGACATGATGCTTGAATAGTTTTTCTGCTTGGCAGATGAAGAACTCTGGTTGAGTCATTGTAGAAAGACCATGCAGATCGCCTACTCCCAGCGCTTTGCTGAACAAATAGTGCTTATGCATTATTTGTAAAGCCTCTTCATCATCCAGGGCTATGAGGTCATATTTATGAATAGAAATCAAAATGAAGGTGGTTATTTACTGCAGTGATACACAGTAGCTTGTTTATTCTAGACTGAAAGTACCCTATTTGAAACAGAGCTGTATTTGGAATGGCTTTCATATTTGACATGTGCATGATATCTATGTTACAGAAATATGGTCATATACATATTCACATGCATACAGTACATATTTCCACATACAGTACATATTTCCACATACAGTACATATTCACATGCATACAGTACATATTTCCACATACAGTACATATTTCCACATACAAGAGTTGCCAAAGATGCATGATCTCACTAATTTGTTTATATATACTGAGTATACCAAACATAAACAAAAATAATAATATTGAGTTGCACCCCTTTGCCCTCAGAACAGCCTCAATTTGTCAGGTTGACAAGGTGTCGAAAGTGTTCCACAGGGATGCTGGCCCATGTTGACTCCAATGCTTCCCATAGTTGTGTCAAGTTGGCTGGATGTCCTTTGGGTGGTGGACCATTCTTGATACACACGGGGAACTGTTGAACATGAAAACCCAGCAGTGTTATTTTCACATACATCAGATAGGTGCAGTGAAATGTTCTTTTACAGGGTCAGCCATAGTAGTACGGTGCCCCTGGAGCAAATTAGGGGTAAGTGCCTTTCGGCGCAGGTATTCGAACCAGCGACCTTTCGGTTACTGGCCCAACGCTGTAACCGCCAGGCTTACCTGCCATCATACAAATGATCACATTGCTTATTCCTGATTGCAGCCTATTAGCATATCATATTAATACCATAGATTACACCTGGATGTCCCCTTGTGCTCCCTAATCTACAACGTTGACATTATGGGGAGACTGAGGGTTGCCTGCGATTTCGATTGAATTACCACTGTGCCCTGGCCTGCGCTGTTCTCCAGCCACACAGTAATTGAGTTATACTGGCACATTTTCCCCTCAATCTTTCCAAAGCCTGTCTTTTGCTGCCTTTGTCTCTCTCTCACTCTCTCTCAATCTCTCCCCCTGTTTCTCTCACTCTTTCTTGGTCTCTGTTGCCGCTCTGTATCTTTCTCTCTCTTCTCTTTCCTTTTTCTCATTAGCATTTCTTCATGCAAATTGTGATTTGGGTGGATTAAGTTGGGCAGTGGGCAGGTTTAAATTTAGAAGCGCTCGAAGATAATTGATGGCTTAAAGTGTGGCCAACCAATAAAACATAGAAGCCAATTGAAGGTACTTGTGCTAAAGGCTTAGGTTCTATAATAAAAGTAACAAGGCACTTTATATAAATGAGTGGTGGTGCAACCGTAAGATACAGTCCATTTATGAACTTTATGGTCCATTCAATTCTCTCAATATCATCTCATTATCTATTCAGCTCTTAGAGCCCATGTCTGTTTCTATTTGTCATGTTTTCAGGGATATACCATACTGTAAAAAAATTGTTTTTAACCGTGTTTATATTGCAGTGGTCATAGTCTTCACTCATAGTATAGCCTAGTGAGTGATATTAGTTCTGTTTTCCCTACAGACTCAAAGAGCCTGGTCAATGGGAACCATCAATCAGGAGCATCCCAGTCACACCACCCAGCCCCCGGCGAGAGAGTCCCACGCTCCGAGCATAGTGCCATCGTCAGCTCCATCGAAAAGGACCTCCAGGACATCATGGACTCCCTAGTCATGGATGATCCCCAGCCTTCCTCTTCAGACTCAAAAAATCCAGACCACCCCATCCCCCACTCCCCGCTGTCTCCCATGGTCAACGGAGGAGGCCGCTACCTCCTCTCCCCTCCCACCAGCCCGGGGGCCATGTCAGTGGGCTCTAGCTATGAGAACACCTCCCCGCCCTTCTCCCCTCTGTCCTCTCCCTCGGCGGCCAGCAGCGCAGGCAGCTACACCAGCCCTTCTCCCAGCGGCTGCCTGGACCCCCAGGACCTATCCCTGCCCCCCGTGCCGGTCCGCTCATCCAGCTACAACTACACAACTACACCACCCATCCCCCAGCCAAGGACCATAATGACAAACTACAGCCCCGGCGGTGGGGTGCAGAGGGTTCCTGAGAGCCCCAGGCTCCAGAGGAAATGTCTCCTGGAGGCCCCCCAGAGCCCCAAGCCGGCCCGCAGAGGCCAGAGCCTGGACGGCCCAGGGGTGATGGGTTCAGAGAGCCCCAGACTGACCCACCTATCTGTTGCATCAGCCGATGCCGGGTACATGGGCAGGAACGCAGTGCCAAGTAACCCCAGACTCACCTCCAATTTCCCCTACGCCGCCACGTCTTCCTCCCCATCCAGTCCCAGGACGAAAGCGGGCACCATCCTCCAGGAGCGTCCGGCCAGCCCCTTCAGAGAGCAGGTGGACCGCTCCCTCACCTCCAGCTCTTCCAGACAGCTGCTATCCCAGCCCAGCAGGGCCTTCCAGCCTCCCCTGGACCCCATCGTCCACATAATCCAGGGGGGCTCTCCACTCCAGCAGCACCACCCCTTCCCCCACCCTCTCACGCTGCAGCCCCCAAAGAGCCCTCGGCTCTCCCACAGGAACCTCGACCTCAGCGGCGGTGGTGGCAGCAGCATGAGGGAGCTCCCCCCTCTCAGCCCCTCCATGGCTCGCAGAGGGGTGCCTGTTCTCCCGGGGGCTCTCCCTGGAAGTATCCTCATGTTGAGAACGCCCGAGAGCCCATCATCATTGGGGAAGCTGGGAGTCCCGGAGAGCCCCGGGCTCCGACGCAAGGCCGGCTCCCCCCCGGAGGACCAGTTTGGCGGCAGTGTGGTCCGAGCCCGCAGCCCCTCCCCTACCTTGGGGCTGATGATGATGGAGAGCGGGGGAGGGGGAAGGAAGGCCAGCTTTGGGAACGCCCTCTCCCCTGCTTACAGCCTGGGCTCCCTACCTGGCTCTTCGCCTCTCGCCAGCCCCAGGGGCCATAGGAAGATGTCCGGGGGCCCCCGGGATCAGAGGGGCCCCCACCCGGGCATGCGGGAACGGAAAAAACAGCATCTCTGAGATCAGCGACAACGAGGACGAGCTGTTGGAGTACCACCGGCGCCAGAGAGAGGAGAGGCTCAGGGAGCAGGAGATGGAGAGACTGGTAAGTGGAGTAGCCTACTGTTAGCTTTGAGTTAGGCTAGCTATTCACACAATTCATAATTGACCTATGTGGTAATAGCAAACTAGAAGTTATTCGAAGTAATACTATCAATTCAATTACCATTCATTTTGATACTGGTCCTCAAGGAGATAACTCAGCTGCCTGGGAAATATGCCATTTATCCAGCTACTGACGTTGACACAAAAATCTCTCTGTCTTTCTGTCTCCGTCTCTCACGCCACTATCTATCAAATAAAAATAAAATATGAAAGGGTGTGAATTCCCACCCTAAAAAACAACAACAAAACCTGAAGTTTCTTATCAACTGGATCTGCTGAGCCGTAGTTTGACTTATAGCCTTTTTTAACCAACATGTTTAGTCTGTCTCCACTCAAGTGTTCCTCCACATCACCAGATAACCATTTGTTTAACCTAAAATGATGGGAGTGGAGAGCACCGTGAAGTCCAAATTTGTGAGGAAAAGCGAGGAGTGAAACGATCTTAACTGCTGACGTGTGGTGACGGAGCGGCCATGTTTTTCCAAAGCAACCCCATTGTTTGTTGTCCCTTTTTGCACTAAAGAGAGGGTGTAGACTTGGACTTATGTCCCTAATGAAGCGCCTGAGACAATGACCTTTGAAATACTTTTATATGCTTGGGCCTCTGTGTGATGAACTCTTTTCTGCCTCCTTGTATTAGTAGTAATCGAATGACTAGAATGGGGAACCCCCTTGAAAACATGACAATATGAAGGTACATTCTATTTCTATGAGTAGGGTGCTGATGCCAAAATGAGGGTAGTTATTTTGTGCAGAGGAGGAATGACGTGCCCTAGCCTCTCTGTGTATACTGGGCTACCCTGTGGTTCCCAACAAGAGCATTACTTCCTTTATACAGCAGTAAAACCATGTCTGGCAATCCCAGAATGGACACAATCTGTCTTTGTCTCCTCTGTCACCCCCATGTGTTGGAATAGGCTGTAGCCCTCAATGTTAGAAATGCCTTTCTCAATTCAACGAGAAAAGCAATTGTCAGGAAGAAGGCAATTTTTGAATCTAGATCAAGTTAATAATAGTTCCTTTTTGATGAAGGACAACAAGATCCCCCGACCTTTAGGCCTATCAGTTAAATTGTATTTGCGATTCTCTCTGTATGGATGGGGTTTCAATTGAAATGATGGTTATTACAGCGAACCATAACGACTTTTGGTCTTAACCTTGTGCCATTAGACTGGGAAATATTGACAAAGGACAGAATATAATTAGCAGAAGGACTAACAGGGAATGTACATACTGTAAGCAGTGGTGTAAAAATACTTGAATGTACTTCTTAAGAAGTTTTTTTATGGTATCTGTACTTTACTTTGCTATTTATATTTTTGACAACTTTTACTTCACGACATTCCTAAAGAATATAATGTACTTTTTACTCCATACATTTTACCTGACACTCAAAAGTATTTGCTACATTTTGAATGATTAGTAGGACAGGAAAATGGTCCAATTCACACCTTTATCAAGAGAACATCCCTGGTCATCCCTATTGCCTCTGATCTGGCCGACTCACTGAACATGCATGCTTCTTTTGCAAATGATGGCTGAGGTTGCCCCTGGTTATCTGTAAAAACAAGAAAATGGTGCCGTCTGGCTTGCTTAATACAGTATAAGGAATTTGAAACTATTTATACTTTTACTTTTGATACTTAAGTATATTTTAGTAATTACATTTACTTGTAATACTTGTTTAAAACCAAATACTTTTAGACTTTTACTCGTATTTTACTGGGTGACTTACTTGAGTCATGTTCTATTGAGGTATCTTTTTACTCAATTATGACAATTGGGTACTTTTCCCACCACTGTACATAAGCCATGCAGATAAGTAATGTAACTTAGAAAGGGAGGTACTACGAATGCGGACAGATTGTAGAGACTTACGTTTTCTTTGTCACCTGCTGGTCGGACTTTCAAAATGTAAGAGGGGTGGTTTGGTGAATTACATAATGCCTGCGTGATTAGTAACCTAGTCTGACGCCAGAAGGTTTGCATTAGCTCCCTGAGCAAATGCCTAGGCTTTAGCTTAGTGCCTAGGCTTTAGCTTAATGAGCTAGCTATCCCAGTTATAACAAGACTAAGCCCCTGGCATATGAGCTTTGCAACTGGTATGCTAGTATTTTCATTGAGGGATCAAGAGGGGAGTACGAGTATTATATGCATTCATTGTGAACCCAGGTGTGCTCAGCTCATGCAGCACTGAATTAAGGATTTGGATCCCGTAACCATTATTACCATGAGGTATTTCTGCATCTGTTTAAATCCACCCAAAGATTCTGTTCTGTCCTGGTCTTTGAGATCCAGCAACAAGACCCAGACCGAACTGTGCAGAGCTAAGCATGACATAAGGTCCTTGTAAGTGGAAGGCGTTAGACTCCTGCCGTGGTGAGAGACGGCGAGAGGCAGTGCAGCGAGCCAAGCGTGACACAGGTCCTCAGTGTCTCTCACTGGAGCTGCCAGTGGGGGGGGTGGATGGGGACGTCGCCATGTGACTGGCACAGTCATTTCTTTTGGAGGGGGAGGGGAGGTGGGGGGCAATTTACAGTCCATTCATCAAGGCTATATTTGCTACACTTTCTGTACCCAAGGACCATCTGTCTGTCTGCCTGCTCGCCGTCTGTCAGAAGTCAGTCTGTCAGTCTCCCAGCAACATGCTGCCAGGCCAGGGGTAACTAACTGCCCTTTGTCGCTGAGTTATTTCCGGATGCAGTCAGTCAGACCCTGGGGATCAGTGTCATGCCTGAAGCAAAGGGGTATGCTGGGTACAGCTATCTATCCCTGCAGAGAGAGGCAGCACAGGCTCTCTGGCGTCCTGATAAACTAACAGCGCTGTTTATACATAGGACTTGTTTACTGTACCAAGGATACTCAATTATTTCTGTGATCTGGAAAGACATTTATGTGTTCTGTGGCCCGAGAAAACATAAGTGTTCACCAGGGACGACGTCATTCATACCATCTGTTTACAATGTTTATACAGCGCCTTTATTCTCTTTCATCCAAATATTGTGTGTCACATAAACCAGTGAAACGGTATCTTAAGATGTTATTTTTGCCAGCAAATCAGAGGTGAGCTCTATGTCATGTAGGAGTCCAGGCAGTTAAGGAGATAATTTGTCACGTCTGAGCTGCCTTTGAGTTGTAGTGCTATACATGGTTGATTAGTGAAGCGTTGCCTTGGCCAACACACTAGGCATATGGCGTTCGTCACTGGCTGACTGTCAGACAGACAGGGTTGTGAAAACGGCAGTCTACTGAAGATGACCTCAATGTTGTAACGAGTGGTCCAAGGATGACGACATCACATATTCCATTACCTTATAATTCTGTCTTTTCGTCATGCTCGCAGGGACATTTCTAAACGTAGCTAAACAAAAATAGACACATTTTTTCAGCTGACTATCTCAAAATGTGCATGGATACAATTTAGACTATTATTGTTAGTTCTCTCTAGCTCGAGGGGAAATATTTGTTCTCCTGAAGAGTTTAAGACCTTCATTGAAGTTTCTGTACTGCTTTACTTTGAGAGCATTATTTCCTCTTTATGTCGGTCTCTTTCGGCCCCTCTCTTTCCCTGTCTCTTGTGCAATTCTGTCCGGGAAGAATTTCCATCGAAGGGAAAGACTTTTCAGAGTCGGTGAGAATGTCAGAGAGAGCGGTCGCCTCTTCACGGGAGAGAGCGAGGTCTTCTCTGCATGACTGGCATCTTTGTCAGTGTTCACATGGATTAGCACACCAAATATACCCAGCGCACCAAACATATTGCCTGTATCGTCCTGTCATCGGGCAGCATGGCCTAGGTTTAGACCGAGAACAATGGTCTAAATGTCACTGGTCTAGTTCTGTGGTCAAGCGGCTGGGGTTGATTTTAATGGCGTTTTTATATTTTGTAGTTCTACCAGTATATGACTTTATAATTCTAACTACCATTAGGCCTAGTATATAAACCATCCATGAAGGCTTATACGTGCGTGTGTGTGGGGGGGGGGGGGGGTTAAAAGTACGGTGGGTATCGAGTTTACTAGCCAGGGCAGATTATAGTGATCCTCACAGCTGGATTGAGAAAAGAGAGCGAGAGAAAGGGTGGGGGAAGATACTGTCTACTTACTTCATAGATAATCTGGGTCAGTGGCAAATCTCTCATTCAGACTTCTTTTGAAGGGACGCTGTTTTCATCTAGTCTGTGTAAATATGCTCCGTGTCTGTGTTTAGGTTCTCTGTGTCAGTTCTACCGCCCCTATTGTCACGATTTTCCAAATACGACACGCTACCATGCTGTTTTAAAGCAGTCGTTGGTTGTTTAAAACGGCATGTAATGGGGCACGAAGATATGTCAGGCTATCTGCATTCAGAGAACATTCAGGGAAGGGGGAGGTCATAGGGCTGTCACAATTATCATGTAAACTGACAATTATGGGCATAACCGTGAACTGAAATATGTTTTTGTCATAACCGTCTTAATACATTAATTTTAGATGAAGGGGGATTCAACTTTATATTCAAGTAGATAAAGTTTACCCAATAGCAGTTTTAAATTTTTACGTTTAATTGGGTGAATTATTTTACAAGCAGATCGGCACGGTTGAGTGGAGAACCTTAATTTCCAAACGTTGCAAGCGATCAAAACATTTGTTTTTGAGACGGGTGTCACCAAAGCTGCTGTTGTATTCCCTCGTAGCGAGTTTTCAAAGATGCACTATGATGCATTACAAGAGCAAAACATTTTGTTTTTATATAAATGTAAATTATGCCAGTAACCGCAGCCATTTTCATGACAATTAATTGTTACCAAAAATTCCACAATTGTCACAGCCCTAGGAGAGGACACCTCTGTCTGAAAAAATGAAAGTTCAGCAATTTTTAACAAGAACAAAAAAAACTTTGTCTAAGAAAGGCTAGTCTTTCCACTAGAGTTGGTATTCTCACCTTACTCTGTTTTAGTAGAGCTCCATCTCTACAGTCTCCCAAGGGAGTGCAGAAACAAGTCTCAAGACCAGAGCATTGTAAACAAATACCTCTGACCCCTCTCCCTAGTTTCTAAGCCCCTTCCCCTTGGCCTGAGGACAGGGGAAGGATCTCCATCTGAGCTCGGTTCAAACGTGAGGTGAATGACTGAGAACAGAACCTAGCAATAGAACCATAGTACAGTCACAGGTTACTGTACATACTACACTGATCTAGGACCAGTAATAGATTGACGTAAAGTCCTCAGTGGAAGCGGATTGGAAGCACACAGAGCAGGACAGAGCAGGGACCACTGTGTGTTCCTGCGTGTGCTGAAGTTGGTGGGTGTGTTTTGTTCAGGGCTTTTTAAGGTTTGAAACAGTTTTTAGACTTTGGAGATTTGCGCAACATGCACAGCTAGATTACATGTGTATTTGTATTAGTAGAAGCAACGTTTTACATTAGGCCTGATCTCCAAGTCTGTATTGTTGAATTAACAATGGTTGTGCTAAAATGATCTTACTTGAGTTGATTCAATTCTCCCAGAGAAACATACCATGAAACTGTTACGCTTCCTTTCAAAGGGCATCCTATTCACTCACTGTCAAACACTGTCAGCTTCAAGACACCTGCGTCTGTCACTGAGAGATTGTCTTGACTCTAGAGTCGTGTTCATTAGGAACCAAACAGACTGAAACGTGGGAATAATTTCCATTGTAAGGAAACCAATATGTGATTTTGTTATTTGAGTGAAATGACCCTTTTAATGAACACAACCTAGGCCACAGTGAACTTCAACCTGAGGGTGTAAATGCTTGGAGGTCAGGGGTCATTCTTCTCCTGTGTAGCTGTGAGGTTTGAGTTTAGCTAGTCGACATCCTGCCGTGCCAGTGGGTTCTGTCTTCTCAGACGGACCCAGCTGAGAGAAGGAGGAAGAGAGCGCGAGACAGAGACCGTTCGTTAGTTCAACCTCACCTGGCCAAACCTGGTCTTATGAAGATCATATAAAGCATGCTGCAGTATCAGAAGAGCTGTTCTAGTTGTATGGTGGTGTAGACTTGGTGCTCCCATGGACTCCTGTAGTGCATTGTTTTGCCTTTTAGATGTGCCCGACATCCACTCCACAACAACGCACATTTGCTGCCCTATAGAACTAGCCTATAGGCTAGCACATATCTATTTGTAAAGCTTATGCAGTACCCAGGGGTTGGAAAGGTTTGTCAAGCTAGTTAGCTTCTAAAATGGCACCCTATTTTACCCTATGGGACCTGGTCAAAAGTAGTGTACTACAGAATATAGGGAATGGGGTACCATTTGGGACACAGACACCAGCACAACATGCTGCTGGAGGGCTAGTCTTCCATGTGGCTGTATGAAGCTGCCGCTCCAATTAGCGCTCAGTGTAGATGAAGGGGAGGAGACAGGTTAAAGATCATGGATTGTGTGTGTGTGTGTGTGTGTGTGTGTGTGTGCCATTCAGAGGGTGAATGGGCAAGAAAAAATAATGAAGTGCCTTTGAACACGGGGTACGCTCAACAGTTTCCCGTGTGTATCAACAATGGTCCACCATCCAAAGGACATCCAGCCAACTTGACACAACTGTGGGAAGCATTGGAGTCAACATGGGCCAGCATCCCTGTGGAACGCTATGACACCTTGTAGAGTCTATGCACTGACACATTGAGGCTGTTCTGAGGGCAAAAGTGTGGAGTTTAACTCTATTAGGAAGGTGTTGTTTTGTACACTCGGTGTAATTTGACCATGCCATCAGAAAAGGCGTCATAATGACGTCATTGTAACTAGTTTTCTCACTGGGAAAAGGATGCAGAAGTGCATAGCAAGAAGGACAGAAGACGGGGAGAGAGAGAGAAAGAGGAACAGAAATAAAGTAGAAAGAAGAGCGAGAGACTGACACATCACTGATTCACATTCACAAAGAAGGCAAAAATGAGGAAGAGATGCTTGGATTCAAAGAATAGGCCTAGTCGTTTTAATTGTTAGGGAGAGTGGCACGGTGGGAAAGATACTGACTTACTCAAAGGAAGAGGATGTTGCGAGAGTGAGGGGAAAGACCCGGTGCTCGGGGAATGCCTGGAAATAGCTGGCTAGAAATGAGTGTGCCGGAATGTCCCAACGAGGAGCATCAATCACTTTCTGTAAGATGCCTAATCCATGCCATTTATCCTCACTCCAGACTCTTTTCCAGATCTCTCACATGCCAAGCAATTACCCTGACATTTTACTGGAGCGTTATCTCCTTCGACTGACTTAACTGTACACTTAATTTACTCGTTTAGTCACTTCCACTCGGTTAGCTTAACAGGCTAAATACATTCTGCTAATATGATAAGGAAAGCTAATGATGCATAGAGCGCTTGCCCCGAGTTTATGTTGTGCGGTCACAATTTGACCAATTGTAAATGGCGGTGGGAGGAAGAATGACTCCGTAAACATAGCAGAACAACATGAAATATCCAGGAATGAGTCATGGCTAATTGGAACGTTGGTGGAAAGAACTGCCATCTCTGAATTGCAACCAGTTTGACTATAGAGCAGTACTGTCAACCTGGACCTAGGCTTTTCTGGGTCTGTGGGTTCAAATCCCAGGTTGGCCATAGTAGGGATGGACCCTGGTATGGGTCAGTATTTCACTTCTCATAAAGTATTTTCCTATGGAGCAGACAGACTCTGGATGTGGCTGAGCTTATTCCTTGAGTCACGCTTTAGCAGATAAGGAAAGAGGCCCATATGGAATAAGTCTCTAGTTTGGCTGGGAAATCCAGTCCGTGTTCCTCCTATTAGCAAGCTGGACCTGCTACTACCGCACAACGCTACCTCAACGCTGAGGCAACATCGAATTCAACTCCATCTGAATAGGTCGGAAATGAGAACAACATGCAGTATGTACACTAGGTAGGAATGTGAGTCAGAGGCTTGTTGTTTATTGAGGGCACTAAAGGTCTTTCATTGTCAGGCCAACACCTCCCTGTGTACACAGGTCTGGAGACAGTGGAAGGGTTTGAGGGTGGGACTCTGTAGAAGGGTTGTGTTTGTTCATCTGTCTCAGGGAGAGAGACTTGGATTTGTTTGAGTGTGATTTCAATGAGCCTCACTGACCTCCTAGAGCTGTGCCTTTTCACATGTCCACAATGAGAGTAAGTAGCCCACTTGGATTTGTTTGAGTGTGATTTCAATGAGCCCCACTGACCTCCTAGAGCTGTGCCTTTTCACATGTCCACAATGAGAGTAAGTACCCACTTGGATTTGCCGACTTTTATTTGCTGTACTGTAGATAATCAAATGGAATTTTCATTGGTTGATTCATTGATTGGTTGATTTCATAATTGATAGTTGTTTTTAAACTCTTGAACATGGTGAACTTTATACAACTAAATAAACAACTTAGATATGAGGGAGTCTAATTGAATAATCAAAATCTATAACACAATCTTTAAAATCGGTTGACCAGTTGTCTCTATTCAGATTTATGTAGCTTTGAACCCGTTTCTGATTGTTCTCACTGCTTATACTATAAAAAGTGTTGCAGACGTTTAGTATTAGGTCTGTGGCCTACGTATATTGAAAAAATATATACATTTGTGCACAAAATGAGAGTAATGCGCTATTAGTGCGTCTTGAACAATTCTGGGATCTTTTATTTCAGCTCATGAAACAGGGGACCAGCACTCTGCATGTTGCGTTTCTATTTTTGTTCAGTGTATATTTGACCTACATAGTGTTGTGTGGATGCTGGTTGTGGAACTCAATGAAACTCTTGGAATTCTGTGTGTCACATAATGAGTGTCAATGCACTAGACTAGTGGGAGCTAGACCATAAACAGCCATGTGTTTAATAGACAGTGGATTGGAAGCCATATGCTACAGTATGCTGTGATTGGAACCAGTCAGTAACTTAGACCTACAGGGATCGGAAGCTGCAGGATCAGAGTAAGACTCCGTGTGGGCCAACTTGGAGATCCACACTCCGTGTGGGCCAACTGAGTCGCCCTCGCCTCCTCTCCACGGGTTCCGACTATGCCACCAGGTTTTTGTATCATGTGCATTAAAGGTTCTAGGAAATCTCTAGTAACACCTTGCCTCAGTCGTGCCTTTACCCCGGGGGAGCCAGTTAATGACATCTACGGAGACCGTTTGAGGCTCATAAACTGAGGGAATTTATATTTTTTTAAGGTTGCACTATGCAGAAATGGCTCTGCCGTTTTCTGGTTGCTAAAATAAGCTAGTATAGTGTAGAGAATCATTGTACCATCTAAACCGCTGTTAGATGTATTTTCCATAACCAAAAATATTGTTTTAGCTGTGGTACAAAACCGAAAGTATAAGATGCATAAACAAAACGTAATACCGCGAAGCATAGAAATGGCTCAAAACAAAAGAGGGGACCTCATGCTCAAAGAAGAGTAGAGGTGCTGAAACGGTGCATTAGAGGTGAGGTGCTGAAACGGTGCATTAGAAGTTGGGGTGCTCCACCATTAAAGCTATTTTTAGGAACTAGCTCTGCTTGCAAAAAACGTACTAGTAATTTGCTGGAGAAAGCAAAGTCCTGGCAACCAGTCACTGAACATAAGATCAGAATATCCCATAATGTGCATGTTGCAACACTGTCATGCTGATTTATGTACAGATAAACTCCATGGTTTTTATTTTTTTTTATTTAACTAGGCAAGTCAGTTAAGAACAAATTCTTTACAATGAAGGCCTAGGTTTTTACCTTGTCAGCTCGGGGATTCGATCTAGCAACCTTTCGGTTACTAGTCCAATGCTCTAACCACTAGGTTACCTGCCGCCCCCGAGCTATTACAGCAACATAAATCTGTCTAGGCTCTTTGAACCTAGCCAGACAGTAGGCCTACTATGTTCAGTCTGGTGGAATGACACAGCGATTATGTTGACAGTATCAAAGAGACAGTCTGCAAAAAGTAAACATGCCCGAAGTGAGGTGGTGGGAATAGAGAGAACATACAGTATGCTTTCTCTGCAGACCTGGGTTCAAATAGGGTCGGCAGGGTCGAGCAAATGCTCAAAGTATTTGAAAACCAAAACAAATGCTATTTGAACCCAGTTGTGATTCTCTATAGCCCAGGGCCTTGCACTGCCAGCCAGGTCCTGTTACATGGTATGAGAGAAAAGCTGCTGGATTTGTTGTGCCATTCAAACTTTAAAGCCCCAGGAATGCCTGCTGTCTGTATACTTTGTCCCTTAGTAGACTACATTCTTGGCAAACAAAAAATGCAAGGAACAGGAGACGCCATATTTCCTATGTTTGCGTCAGCTGTTGGTGTTGTCAGGCCTGCATTTTGTAAGCTTAATTACCTAATCATTGAATCCAGAGAGGGAAGGTGGCATTTTCAGATGAAAGCCAGTGAGATGTGGGTGTTGTGCATTGCAAATGGAGGCTCCACTGTTGTTGTGCTTCTCCCTCATATCTCAAGTGAACAGATTGTAGCCCAGGGCTTGTTCTTCTAACCCTCTTGTTAAGTAAAGCTGGCTGGCTCAGATTACAGGTTAAGCTAATGTAGGGTTTGGTGTGTAGAACCCCCATCAGAGGACCCCACTTACCTAAATCACAGGGAATGAGGGCACATCAAACAGGTCTAGAGCCTGCCTCCCCCTACCACCTGACAACATTAGTCATGTACTGCATGTATCCCTAGTTAGTTAGGTGTAACTAGTTTGTTTTGGTTGAGTAATGTTGATCTCATGGAAATAAAAACAGCACCATAAAGTTGATCAAATCGTCTCCTTCGTCTGAAAGTGCAAAACATACCTCATCTGAAAAAAATAAATACATTTGTGATTTACGTTTTATAATATTATTTGTCTGTGTTTCTGTCCGATCATTGTATTCTACTGATTGCCTAATACCCCTTTCACACTGCTTAATCGAGCCCAGCTGTACTGAGCTGGCCCGGTTACCTTAACTGTGCTGGAATGAATAATGTAAAAAGAAAATCTAAGTTCAAGTCAGTACAGTTGGTTTCGACACAATAGAGTGAAAAGGCTACTAGTGTCTCTGTCAGACCAGAGTCGCTGCGTCTGCAGCCCGGGGTTAACAGCAGGGGCCAGTTGACCTTTAGGGGTTAGAGGTCACCTCGGACGTCACCTGGTGATTCAGCAGTCCATCACTGCTCTTAGAATGTCACCTGTTTCTACAATCACTGTGTTTGTGAGACCCCCTGAGAAGGAGCTCTGGAGATTGGCAAGCTGTTGTTTCAGGGGTGCATGGGCAGTAGAGGTCGACCGATTATGATTTTTCAACGCCGATACCGATTATTGGAGGACCAAAAAAAGCCGATACCGATACCGGCCAATTTATTTTTTATTTTTTTTTTTAAAATATGATAATAATATTTGTAACATTTTATTTATTTGTAATAATGACAATTACAACAATACTGAATTAACACTTATTTTAACTTAATATCATACATCAATGAAATCAATTTAGCCTCAAATAAATAATGAAACGCGTTTAAATAATGCAAAAACAAAGTGTTGGAGAAGAAAGTAAAAGTGCAATATGTGCCATGTAAGTTCCTTGCTCAGAACATGAGAAAGCTGGTGGTTCCTTTTAACATGAGTCTTCAATATTCCCAGGTAAGAAGTTTTAGGTTGTTGTTATTATAGGACTATTTATCTCTATACGATTTGTATTTCATATACCTTTGACTATTGGATGTTCTTATAGGCACTTTAGTATTGCCAGTATAGCTTCCGTCCCTCTCCTCGCTGGGCTCAAACCAGGAACACATCGACAACAGCCACCCATTTTTTATTTATCCGTTATTTTACCAGGTAAATTGACTGAGAACACGTTCTAATTTGCAGCAACGACCTCGGGAATAGTTACAGGGGAGAGGAATGAATGAGCCAATTGTAAACTGGGGATTATTAGGTGACCGTGATGGTTTGAGGGCCAGATTGGGAATTTAGCCAGGACACCACCCCTACTCTTACAATAAGTGCCATGAGATCTTTAATGACCTCAGAGAGTCAGGACACCCGTTTAATGTCAGAAAGACAGCACCCTACACTGCCCTGGGGCATTGGGATATTTTTTTTTTAGACCAGAGGAAAGAGTGCCTCCTACTGGCCCTCCAACACCACTTCCAGCAGCATCTGGTCTCCCATCCAGGTACTGACCAGGACCAACCCTGCTTAGCTTCAGAAGCAAGCCAGCAGTGGTATGCAGGGTGGTATGCTGCTGGCACAATACCTTTGACCCATGCAGAGCAAGGGGAACAACTACTCCAAGTCTCAGAGCGAGTGACGTTTGAAACGCTATTAGCGCACACCCTGCTAACTAGCTAGCCATATCACATCGGTTACACCAGCCTAATCTCGGGAGTTGATAGGCTTGAAGTCATAAACAGCGCAATGCTTGAAGCATGAAACTGCTGTTTGAATGAATGCTTGCAAGCCTGCTAGTGCCTACCATCGCTCAGTCAGACTGCTTTATCAAATCATACACTTAATTATAACATAATAACACACAGAAATATGAGCCTTCGTTCATTAATATGGTCGAATCCGGAAACTATCATCTCGAAAACAAAACATTTTATTATTTCAGTGAAATACGGAACCGTTCCGTATTTTATCTAACGGGTGGCATCCATAAGTCTAAATATTCCTGTTACATTGCACAACCTTCAATGTTATGTCATAATTACCTAAAATCCTGGCAAATTAGTTCGCAACGAGCCAGGCAGACCAAACTGTTGCATATACCCTGACTCTGCGTTCAATGAACGCAAGAGATGTGACACAATTTCACCTGGTTAATATTGCCTGCTAACCTGGATTTCTTTTAGCTAAATATGCAGGTTTAAAAATATATACTTCTGTGTATGGATTTTAAGAAAGGCATTGATGTTTATGGTTAGGTACAGTCGTGCAACGATTGTGCTTTTTTTTTTTAAATGCGCTTTCGTTAAATTATCCCCCGTTTGGCGAAGTTGGCTGTCTTTGTTTGGAAGAAATAGTCTTCACACAGTTCAACGAGCCAGGCATCCCAAACTGCTGCATATACCCTGACTCTGTTGCAAGAGAAGTGACACAGAAATTCATATTAGCAGGCAATATTAACTAAATATGCAGGTTTAAAAAATATATACTTGTGTATTGATTTTAAGAAAGGCATTGGTGTTTATGGTTAGGTACACATTGGAGCAACGACAGTCCTTTTTCGCAAATGCGCACCGCATCGATTATATGCAACGCAGGACACGCTAGATAAAGTAGTAATATCATCAACCATGTGTAGTTAACTAGTGATTATGATTGATTTGTTTTTTATAAGATAAGTTTAATGCTAGCTAGCAACTTACTATGGCTTCTTACTGCATTCGTGTACAGGCAGGCTCCTCGTGGAGTGCAATGAGAGGCAGGTTGTCAGAGCGTTGGACTAGTTAACTGTAAGGTTGCAAGATTGAATCCCCGAGCTGACAAGGTAAAAATCTGTCGTTCTGCCCCTGAAAAAGGCAGTTAACCCACCGTTCCTACGCCGTCATTGAAAATAAGAATGACTTGCCTATTTAAATAAAGGTGTAAAAAAAAAAATATGCCAAATCGGTGTCCAAAAATACAGATTTTCGATTGTTATGAAAACTTGAAATCGGCCCTAATTAATCGGCCATTCCGATTAATCGGTTGACCTCTAATGGGCGGCCTATATGTCTGCTCATGGTCGTAGGATAGTACCTACTGTTAAACTGCTAACTTCCATTGACTTCGATTTGGGTTTTTCCCTGACCATGTGACCTGGCTCTTGGTGTCAGCTATAGACAATGACACATTAACTATGAACACACCTACATCCACAGACATGTCGGTTAATGGAGTTTTGTAATGTTTGGTAGGAGTGTGCTCTGTACTGCATATTAGACAGGCTTGGTCTGGAGTTAGATCTGTCCCTGATAAGACCTGGTTCCTCCACACAGGAAAGATGCCATCACTGAGGGGGAAGGTGGGTTCTGGGGAAGGGTCCTTTTAATCTCCACCCACCTCTGAATTGCTCATTTCCAGATGGGCATCAGTGGCAGCCACACACACAGGAAATGAGATTTGGGGCGAGGAGGAGGACATATTTGCCTTTGCAGCAGAGGCTGGATGTAATCAGTTCCTTTGCTTCTGTCTGTCCACAGGAGAGGCAGAGGCTAGAGACCATCCTGAACCTGTGCGCCGAGTACAACAAGGGCGATGGGCCCTTTGGGGGTGAGGCAGATGGGAGGATGGGCTTCCCTGGGGGCCTGGGCCCGGGGGAGGGGGCGGCTAGGAGACCCTCTATGGACAGCTTGGTGGGGGCCGGCTCGCTGCTTCGTAGCATGGCCCAGAGACAGCAGAGGGAGAGCGACGAGGAGAACCTCAAGGAGGAGTGCAGCAGTACAGAGAGCACCCATCAGGAGGTGAGGACGCCACTTCCTCCACAGGCCCTCCACAATGGAGACCGATACCAGGTCAGACGTAGGGCCGTCTATTATCACTTTCATCATTTCTACTACTTACTATGAGAACTACAGGCATGACATACTAGTACTTACTATGACAACTACAGGCATGACATACTAGTACTTACTATGACAACTACAGGCATGACATACTAGTACTTACTATGAGAACTACAGGCATGACATACTAGTACTTACTATGACAACTACAGGCATGACATACTAGTACTTATAATGAGAACTACATGCATGCCGTTGATATAACAGCATGAAAGCACTTATTGCATGCATTGTAAGTGGAAATTGTTAGACATGGCCTGACCTAGACATGGCCTGACCTAGACATGGCCTGACCTAGACATGGCCTGACCTAGACATGGCCTGACCTAGACATGGCCTGACCTAGACATGACCTGACCTAGACATGGCCTGGCCTGACCAAGAATTCTGAAACGATTGATGGTCAAAATGACAAAGCATGAAGATAATGACATTTGTTTGCCAAGCAACAGTGTTTTACATGGAGACATGTGATGTGTATAGTCCCTCCCTAATGTGTGGATCAGTGTGTGTGTCTGCATACAACATAGTCTGAAACAGTTAACTACTGCACATGGGCCATGCTCTTTGCACTTATATGCAACAATGTGCCTGCCTCTTCTGTCTCTCTACCCCTTCAGCATGAGGAGCAGTCTGTTTCTGGCGGCGTGGAGCGGACAGAGCTGGGTTACCTGGAGGACGAGAGGGTCAGAGTGCTGGCCCGAGTCGACGAGCTCAAATCACGAATCACAGAGCTGGAGCAACAGCTACAGGAGTCCAAGCAGGAGGTAAGAAAGTCCATCAGTTCAATTTCCAGATAGTAGGCTACTTCTAATATAAGGAATGATATATGGGGAAGATAAAATTAAACTATTGTGTGTGTGTGTGTGTGTGTGTGTGTGTGTGTGTGTGTGTGTGTGTGTGTGTGTGTGTGTGTGTGTGTGCTTCATGCACGTTTAGTGACACAAACAAGCAGAAAGTGATAGCCTAGCGGTGCGTGTGACATTCTATGATTGGTCTGCTGTCTGTGGGGAAGCTATGTGATTGGAGCAGGGGGGCTCGTGTGACGGGTGTGTCCCGTTCCCAGGCAGAGATGGAGCGGGCCCTGCTGCAGGGAGAGAGGCAGGCGGAACTGGACCAGGTAGAGGCAGAGACGGAGATCATCGGACAGCTGCAACACAAGCTCAACGAGCTGGAGAACGCCATCCAGAGGGAGAAAGACAAGGTCGGACCCTAGGGGAAAACACACACACCAAGCATACTGTCCTGTACACATTAAGCAGTCTTACCAACCGTAGATTAGTTCTTGCTCAACTTATAAAATTCTCATTCCAATGTTACGGTGTTGTATTTTAATGGAGAAAACCAATAGGAAAAGTGCTTTTGTTAGTGAGCTGTTTTTGCACTCTGAGACAGTCCTTATTGGGAAGATGGTGGGTATGCAGACAAGGAGGTGAGATTTTCGTTGATCTCAACATTGTGTTTAAACACAACAGACACAACCCAACCCACTTTTCCCTGCGCTGGACTGTCTGTTATAGGGCCTGTTCAGGAGGATGGAACGTTACAGAACGTTCACATAGAAATGTATCCTGTAGAACAGATATACGATCTTCTGACGGATAGAAAAGGGATTCATGGCAGTTCTGTTCGTGATATTTCTATCTGCAGCGTTCCGAACGTTTCACATCACTGAATATACATCTTCTAAGCCTCAAAGGGACTGAACAGCCTTTCTGGTCTCTTGTCATTCCTTAAAGGCATTGCCAAATCCTGGATGGCCTCCCAAGACCGTATCTAGTTGGTTTTGCCATCCCAAGGTACAGCCATAGCACTCGCTCTTCAACCCCTCCCCCCCAGCGAGGAATGCTCCAACCTTTCACCTGTTGTATGCATTGATGTTTTACCTTAGAAGAGCTGTGGATGATGGTGCTTAGACTTAAGTATGGGTGTTTTTTCTGTCTTTTTTCCCTTTATTTTCCTTGGTGGTTTCTCTCTCGCCAGGGCTTTTCTTCTTCTGCAGCTCCACTAACCAGCCTCCATTAACTTCTAATCCTCTCACTGCTTCACTCAGCACTCTCCTCCCCCACTGTCAGCCTGAAATCCATGTAGGTTATTAGCACTTGTCTTAAATGTGTCTCAAATGGCACCCTATTCCCTATATAGTGCACTACTTTTGACCAGGACTCATAGGGCTCTGTAGGGAATAGGGTGCCATTTGGGACATAGGTATGAATCGGTCCTTTGGGTTTCTACTTGGCTGAAGCTGAGACTGGATGCTAGTGGGTAGGAGTGGCTTGCTACTAAAAGTATATCTGTCCATCACATAGTTTACAACATTACAGAGGGTCTCTATGTGAAGGCTTTACACAACTCTGTTGTTTCAGCTAGTCATGTCACTCCACTCGTATAGGCTTTATGTTGACACACTTAAACTGACAACCTGAAATGGGGGATTTTCTTGGCTTTCCTTAAGGCTCTTTTAAATCTTGTGATTTGTATATTACTGACCATTTCGGAGAGTGTCCTGCTTCCTGTGTTCAAGTAAGACCGTCAGGGTCTCACGGTTCTGTCTCAGCTACAAATTAAAACAAAAGCTTCAACTAGGAAAACGACCTGTATTGTATTGTCGCCTTCTCTACTTTTATTGCCATTGGTCACAGACAGAGGTGGAGCCAGAGCAGGGTGACAGATTGGAGAAAAGGAGTGCCACTCCAACCCCAAAGCACCGCCCACACCCCTCTCCCACCGACTGACTTTAGAGAATGCAGTAATGATAAAAAAGATTCTGCAGAACGTTTCCCTCTCTCTCCTGCATTGTCTAGTCTACTGTCTATACAGTGGTGGCCCTCTAGGGGTAGTTTACAAGGCGCTTTCACTACAATCAGACCCAAACTCGGTCTCTCCTTATTCCACACATCCTCTCTTCTTCTCAAAACATGTTGGAGGAAAATATCCAAGGTTTTTCCATTTTGACCATCCATTGTGTTTCGAAGGAGGCGAGGAGAGCCGACGCGGGGAGCCTATTGCGAGCTTCTATTCCCTCCAGGGGTTTTGATATCACAGCCTGGGTGTCAGTAAGGCAGTGGTGTAGCGCACTAGAGTTACCCATGCTGACACCGCCTGCACTCAAATGCAATAACAACAAAGATCATTCAGGCAATGCCTACATCCAGTTCTAAACCTGTTCAAAACTATCTGGACTGGCCTAAAGTATTCATACCAAAGTCACATGAGAATCTGGATGGGCTAATAATAATAATCATCATTTTAAAGCCACATGAAAATCTCTTCAGAAAAAAAGTCACCACCCAAAATAGAGCAATCTGACGTCAAAAAACAGCTGAGCCAAAACAAATACACTTCCCATTTCATGTTTGATGAAATAGCAACCTCCTTTTCAATCGCAGACCAGTGTTTTCATGAGCATCGAACCCTGCAACTTAGAAATGTCTGTGAACAAGAAGTCTGTTCAGACCTGTTTGAGGCATGGGACATGTTTTATTAGGCACCGAATGGTGGGGAAAACTGACTTAAACAAGGAGGACATTTTGGCTTTCTATTGCAAAACATTTTTAAAGGTTTTCAGCGTTGTGCCCTAATGAACACGGCCCTGCAGTCCAGCACTTTTAAAGCTAGTCACTGGGGGATTGATTTCACAGTATTATAAACTCCATAGATGCCCCATGTCACTTTTGGCTTATCCACTGTTGTGACCTCTAACATCGGAAGCTTTTTGCATGGCGTGGATTTGAGCTGGTGTGTTTTTTTTGCTTTCTCTCTGTTGTCCCCCACTTCATCTCCTCCCTCCCAACCCGGACGGTGTGTTCTCTTTCTAGGAGAGGGCAAATGTTGACGCAGAGCGCCGAGCCCTGGCGAGCCTCCAGGAGGGTTACAGTGAGCTGAAGAACCAGCTTCATAACTGCCCCGAGTCACTGAGGGAGCAGTTACAGGAACAGCTCAAAAGGGTCAGTCGTCAATCCACCACCAAGACCATCAGCTCAACCACCCCTGAGACCCACCCCCAGAGACAGCAAGCGTACCACGCCCCCACCCACTACCTCCACCCTTGTCTCGGAGCTACACCTATCCACCATTTATCAAGGGAAATTCCAGCAGCGCCACATCGCTATTAGAGTATACTTACCTCCAGATTATTAAAGTACCCCGTAACATGTTCAGGAGAAGCTGAAGTTGTATACTTATGGATTTACAAGTATGTCTACTGAGCTCCTGGATATAGTGCATAGAATGCTGCACTTAACTGTCAAAGATACTGAACTGGAATTCTAATTATATGATAACTAATGTAAAACATTCCTAACATCCAAGAAGATGGCATACCAATTTAGGGTAGGTTTCCTAGACACAGATTAAACCTAGACCTAGACTAAAAAGTACGCTCAATGGAGATTCTACATTGAAAGTGCTTCATAGCTCTGGACTAGGCTTAATCTGTGTATTGGAAACATGCCCTTATAATGATTATGCCAGATGCCAGTCGGTGATTGCTGCATAGTAGGCTACACTATCTTGGTATGATAAGACCTGGTGCATATCTCCTCAGATAGAGTTACTGGGACCTTTACCCCTTTAGCCCCTTGCCTACGTGCTAATGCCACAAGCTGCTGGAATTTCCCCTCTCTCCGCCACACCTATGTGCTTTGCCTCTGAGCAAACGGGAGGAGTGTCAAAATGGCGTCTGGTGACGTCGGGGCGAGGTGCTGCATTGTGGTGATTTTTGGGTCATATGTGCATTGCATGCGTTTCACACAGGAGTGTGTGTTGTCTGTCTGGTTGATACAGTCTCTGAGTCTGGAAGCATCCCTCTCTTCTTGATTTGTGATGGCTTATAACCCCTTAATAACTGCTTACTAATCTATTAATGTCGGCACTTACCACCTCCACTTCCTGTCCTACTCTCTTTTCAAATCTTTCCTCTGAATGGAAATGTGTGTTTTGTGTCTGAATAATGTTTTATATCGTCAGCTCTCTGAAAAGTCAGTCCATAGAAAGTGAATCTTGCATTTTGTCAGGCAGTGCAACTATTTATCAGCCAATTACATTTAGCACGTTAGCTCTATTCACTTTGCTGTCCTATCCACGTAGAGTAGCATGACACATTGGCTGACTGACTTGACATGAGAAGAAATGGGGGGAGCACATGGACAAAAATACATGTACAAATGTTTTCCGTTGCGTGCACTGATGAACACGGCCCAAGTTTGCTGAAGACATCCTTCAGAGGTACGACAGGGGCCCTTGAGTGACCTGCTCTCCAAACACGAGGGTCTGGAGATGTCAGTGATGACATAAGTGTTCCGACGCCCCGAGCCTTCACTCGTTATCGTCAGTAACGCTCCGATGAACTGACCACAAGGGCAGGCCCTCGTCTTTCCCCCTCCAAAGCATAAGTGGCCCTCTCTCACAAATATGTGTGTGTGTTTCTTGGGTTTATCGATCTAAAGGGTCAAGACATTCAGTTGGGTTCTCACATTCAAATCAGCTATAAAATGCAGTATAGAAGATAGTACTTAAGTATTACTACAGTAAAAGCACAGTATTACCTTTCGTAACATATAGATAGTGGCCCTTTTGGTTTCTCATTTTTGGGATTAGTATTGGTGCAGCAGAGAAGACTGCTTGTCACCAATCAATCAAACTACTGGGCTAGAAAATGTTCCAACTTATTAGACTCACATGAGCAGAATGCCTGTAATATTGATAGCTGTGTATACCACATCATTTTCACAAGGGTATGGTGCTTCTGTATTGGTGGCATAGTGAAATACAAACCAAGGACACAATAAAGAGTCTAATAGTAAAGTTAACCCAAACAACATAATATTAAAGTCTATCAAAGCATGATCAAAGTAGTCATATAGTGCCAAACAGAACTCCACCAATCCTTAGATAGAACCTCCATATGCAGCTTAGTCTGTCTAAAATGACAACGCAGTACTCTTTTGAATCACGTTCTTTCTGTGGCCTACCTACCACCCCTGGTTGTGCTGGCTTGGCTTGGGCCTTGACCGCCCCGGCTCAGGAGCATGGTCATTGGAGAGAGCAATGGGGGGCGGAGGGGGTGACCCTGTGGTGACCTTGTGGGTCTGTCTGTCTGTCTCTTGGGGTTGGGTAGTTGTTGGTACTTTAGAACCCTTTTCACACTATTGTGCCAACCACACCAGACTCTGCTGGCTCGGGTATGTTCTCCACACATTGTGCGTTCTAGCACAATTCTAGCATCTATGGCGAATGGATGAATACGTTACCAGGCCAGCCAAATACAGCTCGGCTTTGCTTGGCTCAGCAGTGTGAAAACGGTATATTATAGGAGGCTGAGGCCTGGTGTGGTTGTAACCCATTGTGATGGGCTCTGTGTGGGGTTCGACAGGAGGGCGAGACCCTGGAGTCAGAGACAAAACAGTTTGAGGACCTGGAGTTCCAGCAGCTGGAGAGGGAAAGCAGCCTGGAGGAGGAGAGGGAGACCATCAGCCAGCAGCTGCTGCAGGAGAGGGATGAGTACCACACCAGCGTGGCCAAGAGAAAGGTAATGGACTGGACCACAATGGCTGCTCCTATCTATTCTGGCAACCCTTCATCATATCTGGAGCTGTGAATATGAATGTCTGTCAGAGAAACATCCTAATTTCTGATGATGGCCAAATACCTTTCCAGGTTGAGTGTAAATAGTATGATTATTCACGTCAAGAATGGTGTTGGTGGGGATACCTGACAAAGACATGATAGACCATTACTGCTTTGTTTTTGGTGTAGTGTATATTTGTCATCTTGTTGAGTACCCCTTTAATTCAGCAGTAACGCTCTAAACATGTTTTCCAGGACAAGATGGCAGCTCTGGAAGGCCAGGCCAGTCAGCTGGGACAGCAGGCTTCTCAGGAGTGTGACAGGCTGGCTAAGGACAGGAACCTTACCCTGCAGATTCTCCATAAGGTAACATTACAATACAGTTCATATCTGTCCCAGCAGCCACTCTACAATCTACTCATATACAGAAATGACATTGTGAAACCACTTTTGACCATGAAACCACTTTTGAAAATAACTCATTTGAATCATTATCGCTCTCTGGTCTTGTTTGACAATGTGAGAATCACACACAAATACATTACCACATGCAGGGCAATGTGCCATGCCAGCCACCTCATATTAAGGCAATTAATTAAGAGCTCGTTGGCGGATTTCCCATTTGTTGACATTTCACTTCATTACTCGGCACATGTGCTGCCTTGTCCCCGGCTTGTCCTCTGCAGTGGCACATTTTCTAATTTGGTAAAGAAACTATGGCAATCCATAATCAGGACAGAGTCAGAGACTTACATACTTTCAGTAATGTAAGGTACAAGAAGCTATGTCTTAATACGAGCATACTGTAACCAGGGCATAGTGATGGGTGAGGTAAGCTGTCCTTTGGTCTTGTCACAGTCTCATGTGTTTCTGGTGTCTCTGTGTTCCAGGAGAAAGAGAGGCTATCGGCCTTAGAGAAGAGGTACCTCAGCCTTACCGGAGGAAGATCTTTCCCTAAGTGTTCCAGCACCATGAAAGAGGTGAGGGGTGTTTATCTTACCGACTAAGAGGTCACTCCTACAGATATCAGTTATCTATCATGACCCAGACGGATGAACGGACCTCCACTCGGATCACTTGTCTAAAAACCACACTCCTTAATTTGTGAAAGACCAACAAAGACTACCAACAAAAATTAACAATGGAGAAAATGCACTCCTAGATATTTTCATTTGCAAATAGTAGGCTACTAGATTTCTATGATACACCTGTTGTCCTCAATGATTTATTTCCCATGAGTGCAACCATGAGTCAAACTGCTTTGATCGGATAATTCAGATCCGACTGATGTATTTTTTGGGATTGGAAACATCTGCAATTTGATGGTGGATTGCACATAATATCTCAACTCAGGCCAGCGAGATACAAATCTGGCCTGAATCCCTGGGCTGCGTTGTTTATTCTGAAAACATGAACCAATTAGTCTCGTGCTAAACTCCCATTCGGACACAACCTATCAACCTGCGTTCTCATGCATTTAGAGCAAGTTCATTACATGAGATGCCTATCAGTTTCATTGTTGAATTGGATATAATGGGCTCTTTTAGACCACTGTAAACTAGCCCTATTAAACTGAGTATAACCCTTACAGGGGCACTCATTGTACATAACACCTATGTTTTTGTGATTGACACTTATTATCCCAGTACTGTATTGACACCTAGTGTAAGTTAGAGGGACACACACCGTAACTGTACACTACAGCAACAGGAGCTGAAACCAGTGTCCCTGACTTCCTATTGAAACAGGAATTGCTCCATATCAGCCAGACTGACCTGTTAGAGGACTCCCACTCCCAGCATCCTCTCTGCCGTCCCGCTGCTTCCTATTTAAGCGCCGCCTCTCAGTTATACCCAGGGGGCAGCCCGACAGAGGTAACCAGACTGTCAGTGTAACTGTTCCTGCATGACACCTGAGCTCACTCACTGTAACCCCCCTATGCACAGTCTATTCGTCTAAAACTTAAAGGCCCACTCTGTGATATTTACAGCTTTATAGGAAACCAAGCTCCGAGGCTGGTGTTTTTAATGTTGTTTTTTCATTAAGGAGTGGGTCTTTCAGAAGTCTGTGAGTTATGTCTTGTTACACCCAATCACTCCCAGCAAATTGCACCCCACCCCCCATATGTAAAAACACATTCGATGTGAGGCCCTGGAAGTACAATACTGATTTGAATGCCGTCATTGTTTGTCTTTATGAAATACTTGGTCTGTTGGATGAACTATGGACATTTTAATTGATGTTATCTCTTCAACTTTTAGAATGGGGGAAAAAGCATAAACAACTCTTGCTACAACTGGGATGTTAATATGCTGTGTTTGTGTGAAGGTTTAGCCAGAGGCTCACATGCACAGTGCTTTCTCTCATTGAAGTGTACTACTCTGTTTGGTTTGTGTAGTGCACTTCTTTCTCTCTATTAGCATTTTGCTATCCTTTGAAGATGGGTAGAGCTTGTTGACATCTCTGTTATTGTATTCTTTCACCACGTGTTTTCACTTCTCCAGCTCGATGTGAGCCTTGGAAATTATAGGGTAGAGAAGTGCTGTGTTCTTTGTTTTTTTCCGTTCATATAGTTGTTCGTACTTTTCACACAAGCTTATGTGTTTGTTTTAAAAACACGATAAAACAGCAGCTTGTCCCGGAAGGTTGTAAAGTGTGTATCTGCACGAGCACATTTCTGATATGGGTGCACATCCGTGTGTGTATGAGTATTCATATTATGAAAAGGACGTGTCATGGAGTGAGCTCATGGCCTCTTGTCCTGTTTGGTTTGCGTTGCTTTGCGTTGGCTCTCAGGAGTACATGAAGCTCTCTGATGTCTATGAGATGTTTGGGAGTGATTGCCATGACACCCAACTCACCACCTCTGCTCAGCACGGCCTCTCGCTCACCCTAGATGCAGCTGTACCCTGCGAGGTACCATTGCCCTCTCTCGCTCACTATGCCTCTCTCTATCTCTCCTTATCACTTGCCCTCGGTTTCTGTTTCTCTCTTTCTCTCACTCCATCTTTTCATTCTTTCACCTGTCTCTCTAGCAGTCCGCTTCTAGGTAGCTTACTGTAGTGTATTGGCTTTCTGCTAAATGGCCCTGTCCTTGATATAATCAGCTCTTCTGCATTACTGAATGAGGATAATGGTACCAGACCTGGATCAACTACATACAGTGCATTCGGAAAGTATTCAGACTCCTTGACTTTTTCCACGTTTGGTTACGTTACAGCCTCATTCTAAAATGGATGAAATAGTTGTTTTCCCTTATCAATCTACACACAATACCCCATAATGACATAGCTAAAACAGGTTTTTAGAATAAATAAATAAAAAAAGTATTAAAAATAAAAAATAACATTTACATAAGTATTCAGACCTTTTACTCAGTACTTTGTTGAAGTACCTTTGGCAGCGATTACAGCCTTGTAAATACACCTGTATTTGGGGAGTTTCTCCCATTCTTCTCTGAAGATCCTCTCAAGCTCTGTCAGGTTGGATAGGGAGCATCGCTGCACAGCTTTTTGATGTTAGACCGGGTTCGTCCGGGCTCTGGCTGGGCCACTCAAGGATATTTAGAGACTTGTCCCGAAGCCAGTCCTGCGTTTTCTTGGCTGTGTGCTTACGGTCGTTGTCCTGATGGAAGATGAACCTTTGCCCCAGTCTGAGGTCCTGGAGCAGGTTTTCATCAAGGATCTTTCTGTACTTTGATCCGTTCATATTTCCCTCGATCCTGACTCGTCTCCCAAAAATGTCAAAAAAACTGTTTTCGCTTTGTCATCCATTTTAGAATAAGGCTGTAACGTAATCAAATGTGGAAAAGGGGAAGTGGTCTGAACACTTTCCGAATGCACTGGATGTCATATGCATTCAAGTACTTGCCAGTATTTTAGGTGAGCTTGATTTAGCTTGGGGCTTGCACTTTTGGAGCTTTTTCATTGATTCCATTGTACCAGGCAAACTGAAGCACAGCTCAAGTATTTGACATATGTATTTGAGCCAGGTTTGGATGGTACGATGGGTTGATATTATAGAAAGACTATCCATGTGTGAGTCAGGTTTACTGCCATCTATTTCACATGCTGTCCTTGTTGCTGCTGTTTTCCTCCCTGTTGACGTGTCCTCTGCCATTGTTTCCCTCTTTCCTTCTTTGCCCTTTGACCTCCTGTCTGCCTTACTATCTGTGGCTCCCTGAATGAAAGGAGTACGTGACTGTGGGCCAGTTAACTCAGTTCTTTGGGATGCCGAAGGTCGAGTCCTCCCCTACCTCTCCTCTCCGGCCCCTCCAGTCAGGAGCTGGAGACCCCGCCTTCTCCTGCCTCTCCTTTCGTCACGGCTCCTCCCCCTCTCTCTCTGTTGAGGTGTGTCTGGTCTCTCGCTCTGTTTCTTCTCACCCACCTCTCCTCCACCTCTCGTTTGAAGATGCCCTGAATGCCCCCTCTACCCCAGTGGCCAAAGCTGGTTGGAATGACGTCATTACAACCAGTTGTCAATCATGTTTGTAATTGGTTGTAAACTGGTTCTATTGACGTCATTTCAACCAGTGTTTCCCCATTGAGACACTTTTGTGTTAGCATTTGCTGATATTTCAAGAAGATGAACATTGACACACACAAAAAACATAACATTTAGAAAAATATTTCTATTTCTATCACTAACAGATCCTCTTATTTGCTCATTAATGCATTATTTTCTTAATTCTCTTCCTCCTCCACTCCCTTGCTCTGTCCACTCTGTTTTTTGCCTCTCTGCTGCCTCTTACTGTGGACTCTTAACTGCGGCCCTCCAGTATCAGCCAGAGTGCAGTAGGCCTCAAATCCCCACTCTCGATTTAGAGCAGTGGTACCAGGAGGTGATGGCTGCTGTGGAGAGCAGCCAGATCTGCCCCCCTCCCCCTCTCCCAGCTAAACCTCTATCCACTCGCAGGCCTATGCAGGTAATTCTCAGAGGCGCTGCCTTCTCCTTTCTCTTCCTCCCCTCTTCCATTGTTTCTGTTCTGTCTTCCCATGAAAATGGCTTTTCCAAGTGCATTGTGCTTTGTTGATTGATTTAATATATCAATGATGGTCTGTCTGGGCTTGCATGTCACTCATGCGTTGTGAATTCTTTGAGCATCTTCCACATGCTTTACGGTAATCTGTTAGTATGTTTTGTCAGTATTCAATCAAGCAGTAGTACCACTCATGGATGTCATTACATTGCACTGGAATATAAAATGTTCAACCGGGTTGAATCTTCAAAAATGATCCTGTATTATGTGCATTGTATTACATTTACTACCAGGTTATACTACAGTACACACAAGCACAGCCAAAGGGTTGAGGTCAATTCCAGGTACTAAATTGACCCTAACCTGGGTATAGCCTAGACTGCAATCAATATCTGATGATTTACTGGCACAATGAAAAGCCATAAGACCTCATACTGTATGGCCAACTGAGGTTGTGGGACGAACCACCTGAAGGTTGTGGTTACACACTGACATCTGCCAGTAAAGCACTTTGACACTGACTCTGTCATTACACCTGTGGGAGGAATCAAAGGACCACCAATAAAAAGGATGCTGCTCTTGCTGACGTAATAATCACCGTCTCTGGCTGTGTCTGATGACAGTAGTAGTAGTAGTAGTAGTAGTAGTAGTAGTAGTAGTAGTAGTAGTAGTAGTAGTAGTAGTAGCAATTAAATTTCACTCACCAAAAGTAGGTTGCTTTAGCATTTCGAAGATGTCAATCAATATGTTGGTTGAATTGAAATGTCAATAAATGTGCCTTTTTTGAAATGCTAAAGAAACCTATTGTTTTGTATTTGTACTCTACTCTCGACTTCTCACAGCATCTCCCACCAGACAAGTTTGGAATAAGCACCACAGTTTATATTCCTCATTCCATTTAATGTAATACATGTTTTACTATGTGCGCGGTAACCGCAAAAAAATGAGTCTACGGCGTTTGATAGCTGATCCTGGACCGTCTTCACTCCTCCTCCCAGGGGTTCCGTTCCAAGCTGGACAGTGATGCTAGGCAGACGGTACATCAACCCAAAGCAGGCTCCGGATCCCATCTGCAGTACGTAGCCACTACACTGGGACGCAACACAACCTCCAAGGTAAACCTCATCACCTCCGCTCCATCACTACTGGTTGGCTAGTAGGGTCTTCAGCGATGATGTAGTAATCAACTATTATTATTTAAGGCTCATTTGAATAGTACACATTTGCTGCTAAATCTGAATTGCATCCTACTCAGGCCTAAAATGCATACAACCAAATGAAAATAGAAGGTACTGGTGTTGGAGGGTGGTCAAGTTCATGGCTGGATTGTGTAGTACTCTTCTGAGGCCATTTGCTGTAATCTTGTGATTTAGCTAGCTTCATCATAATAGTTCAGTTTCCATGAGAAAAGGCTACAAGCACATAGGGCCCTTGTACACAATCAATTTGAAGGTACACTACATGACCAAATGAATGTGGACACCTGCCAGTTGAACATCTCATTCCAAAATCATGGCCAATAATATGGAGTTGGTCCCCCCTTTGCTGCTATAACAGCCTCCATTCTTCTGGGAAGGCTTTTCACTAGATGTTGGAACTTTGCTGCGGGGACTATCTGCCAATCATCCACAAGAGCATTAGTGAGGTCGGGCACTGATGTTGGGCAGTTAGGCCTGGCTTGCATTCAGAGTTCCAATTAATCCCAAAGGTGTTCGATGGGGTTGAGGTCAGGGTTCTGTGCATGCCAGTCAAGTTCTTCCACACCGATCTCGACAAACCATTTTTTAAACATTTTTGTGTGTTTTTTGTGTGTGTGAATTTTACCCCTTTTTCTCCCCAATTTTGTGGTATCCAATTGTTTAGTAGCTACTATCTTGTCTCATCGCTACAACTTCCGTACGGGCTCGGGAGAGACGAAGGTTGAAAGTCATGCGTCCTCCGATACACAACCCAACCAAGCCGCACTTCTTCTTAACACAGCGCGCATCCAGCTCGGAAACCAGCCGCACCAATGTGTCGGAGGAAACACCGTGCACCTGGCAACCTTGGTTAGCGCGCACTGCGCCCGGCCCGCAACAGGAGTCGCTGGTGCGCGATGCGTCAATGATATCCCTACCGGACAAGCCCTCCCTAACCCGGACGACTCTGGGCCAATTGTGCGTCGCCCCACAGACCTCCTGGTCGCGGCCGGTTGCGTCAGAGCCTGGGCGCGAACCCAGAGTCTCTGGTGGCACAGCTGACGCTGCAGTACAGCGCCCTTAACCACTGCAACCCGGGAGGCCCGACAAACCATTTCTGTATGGACCTCGCTTTGTGCACTGGGGCATTGTCATGCTGAAACAGGAAAGGGCCTTCCCCAACAAAGTTGGAAGCACAGAATCATCTAGAATGTCATTGTATGCTGTAGCGCTATGACTTTTTTTTTAAAGGGGTATAGCCCGAACCATGAAAACAGCCCCAGACCATTATTCCTCCTTCACCAAACTTTACAGTTGCCACCATTGATTCAGGCAGGTAGCATTCTCCTGGCATCCGCCCATATTTTGTCTGTCGGACTGCCAGATGCTAAAGCGTGATTCATCACTCCAGAAAATGCGTTTCCACTGCTGCAGAGTCCAATGGCGGCACACATTACACCACTCCAGCCGACGCTTGGCATTGCACATGGTGATGTTAGGCTTGTGTGTGGCTATGCTCGGCCATGGAAACCCATTTCATGAAGCTCCCGACGAACAGTTCTTGTGCTGACGTTGCTTCCAGAGGCAGTTTGGAACTCAGTAGTGAGTGTTGCAACCGAGGACAGATGATTTTTACGCGCTTCAGCACTCTGCGGTTCCGTTCTGTGAGCTTGTGTGTCCAACCACTTCGCGGCTGAACCGTTGTTACCCCAAGAAGTTTCCACTTCACAATAATGGCTCTTACAGTTGACCGGGGCACCGGGGCACTGTTGGAAAGATGGCATCTTATGACGGTGCCACGTTGAAAGTCACTGGCCAATCTACTGCCAACGTTTGTCTATGGAGATTGCATGGCTGTGTGCTCGAAATAGCCGAATCCACTAATTTGAAGGGGTGTCCAGATACTTTGGTGTATATCGTGTATGTACAGTGCCTTGCGAAAGCTTTCGGCCCCCTTGATCTTTGCGACCTTTTGCCACATTTCAGGCTTCAAACATAAAGATATAAAACTGTATTTTTTTGTGATGAATCAACAACAAGTGGGACACAATCATGAAGTGGAACAAAATTTTTGGGATATTTCAAACTTTTTTAACAAATCAAAAACTGAAAAATTGGGCGTGCAAAATTAGCGCCACCTTTTGCTGCGATTACAGCTGTAAGTCGCTTGGGGTATGTCTCTATCAGTTTTTCACATCGAGAGACTGACATTTTTTCCCATTCCTCCTTGCAAAGCAGCTCGAGCTCAGTGAGGTTGGATGGAGAGCATTTGTGAACAGCAGTTTTCAGTTCAATCCACAGATTCTCGATTGGATTCAGGTCTGGACTTTGACTTGGCCATTCTAACACCTGGATATGTTTATTTTTGAACCATTCATTGTAGATTTTGCTTTATGTTTTGGATCATTGTCTTGTTGGAAGACAAATCTCCGTCCCAGTCTCAAGTCTTTTGCAGACTCCATCAGGTTTTCTTCCAGAATGGTCCTGTATTTGGCTCCATCCATCTTCCCATCAATTTGAACCATCTTCCCTGTCCCTGCTGAAGAAAAGCAGGCCCAATGAGGAGACTCTCAGTTAGATAGCAGATGCTCAGTTTTTCCAAAAATATTATTTGTGTATTAGAAATAGCTCCGTTTTGTACATCACATTTGGCTACCAAAAAAACCCGAAAATTCAGTCCTCAAAACGCGAACTTTTTTCCAAATTAACTCCATAATATCGACTGAAAACATGGCAAACGTTGTTTAGAATCAATCCTCAAGGTGTTTTTCACATATCTCTTCGATGATATATCGTTCGTGGAAGCATGGTTTCCCCTCTCAATCAAATGGAAAAATACTTGCACATGGCTTTGCGCACCAGTTTCGACGCAGGACACCAGGCGGACACTTGGAAAATGTAGTCTCTTATGGTCAATCTTCCAATGATATGCCTACAAATACGTCACAATGCTGCCGACATCTTGGGGAAACGGCAGAAGGTCTAAGCTTATTCCTGTCGCATTCACAGCCATATAAGGAGACATTAGAAAACAGAGCTTCAGAAATTCTGCTCATTTCCTGTTTGACGTATCATCTTGGTTTCGCCTGTAGAATGAGTTCTGGGGCACTTACAGACAAAATCTTTGCAGATTCTGAAACTTCAGAGTGTTTTCTTTCCAAAACTGTCAAGAATATGCATAGTCGAGCATCTTTTCGTGACAAAATATCGCGCTTAAGACGGGAACGTTTTTTATCCAAAAATGAAATAGCGCCCCAAGAGATGCAACTGGTTAAACAACACTTTTTATGGATATCTTTTAAGAAATGGCTTTCTTCTTGCCACTCTTCCATAAAGGCCAGATTTGTGCAATATACGACTGATTGTTGTCCTATGGACAGAGTCTCCCACCTCAGCTGTAGATCTCTGCAGTTCATCCAGAGTGATCATGGGCCTCTTGGCTGCATCTCTGATCAGTCTTCTCCTTGTATGAGCTGAAAGTTTAGAGGGACGGCCAGGTCTTGGTAGATTTGCAGTGGTCTGATACTCCTTCCATTTCAATATTATCGCTTGCACAGTGCTCCTTGGGATGTTTAAAGCTTGGGAAATCTTTTTGTATCCAAATCCGGCTTTAAACTTCTTCACAACAGTATCTCGGACCTGCCTGGTGTGTTCCTTGTTCTTCATGATGCTCTCTGCGCTTTTAACGGACCTCTGAGACTATCACAGTGCAGGTGCATTTATACGGAGACTTGATTACACACAGGTGGATTGTATTTATCATCATTAGTCATTTAGGTCAACATTGGATCATTCAGAGATCCTCACTGAACTTCTGGAGAGAGTTTGCTGCACTGAAAGTAAAGGGGCTGAATAATTTTGCACGACCAATTTTTCAGTTTTTGATTTGTTAAAAAAGTTTGAAATATCCAATAAATGTCGTTCCACTTCATGATTGTGTCCCACTTGTTGTTGATTCTTCACAAAAAAATACAGTTTTATATCTTTATGTTTGAAGCCTGAAATGTGGCAAAAGGTCGCAAAGTTCAAGGGGGCCGAATACTTTCGCAAGGCACTGTATCCTGCTCCGGTCACCTGGTGATTGATTAGACCTAGCATATGGTTATATACTGGTAAACAACGGCAGGCATGTGTTACATGATAGTATCAGATTACATTTGATAGTATTAGAACGAGAGCTTGATGTTTATCTGTAGCTGTTGTCACGCGTCAAAGGTATTCCATGCATATTCCATGTGTGGTTGTCTGTGTCGCACTGCTTTGCTTTATCTTGGCCAGGTCGCCAGGTAAATGAGAACTTGTTCATTTTATTTCACGAAATAAAATGTTAAAAATGTTTTATGTATTCACTGGATGTCTTCTTGGCCAGTTGGAAGTAAGTATTTTTGTGTAAACCTTGATGGTTTTTAATATGTGTACTGCCATTGCATTGATATGTAACATTTTGTTGTATGTGTTTTTCATTGTTGTTGTTTTTTCATTTACCTTTATTTAACCAGGCAAGTCAGTTAAGAACAAATGCTTATTTTCAATGACAGCCTAGGAACAGTGGGTTAACTGCCTGTTCAGGGGCAGAACGACAGATTTGTCAGCTCGGGGATATGAACTTGCAACCTTTCGGTTACTAGTCCAACGCTCTAACCACTAGGCTACCCTGCCGCCCCAATTTTGAATTTAATCAATCACTCTCCTTCTTTTGTGTCCTTCCAGAGCCCACTGATGGTTCCCAACAGTACAGGCAGTTTGCCACGGAACTTGGCTGCCACCATGCAGGACATAGAGACCAAGAGAGCGCTAGCCTTACAGCAGAAAGGTAACTGCCTTTTGGGAGGTTTACACCAGGCTACTCTGTCCCATGTTCTGGTCTGAGGCAAGAGTTTCCTTCTTGGGTTCCAGCAGTAAACATCAACATGGAACTAGTATAGTTATGTGTTTTAAGATGGTCCTCTCCAGGTTTCTGTTAACCACATTTGTTGTCTGTCATTTCAAGATTTCCTGTCATGCTTCAGAGAAACCACACCCTGTCCCTGTCTCCATCACCCCACTTCCCCCTCACCCAGTCTCTTCCTCCATGGTTGCCTCCTCCAGCTCCTTTTTAACCACCATGTTGTCCTGTTTGTCTCTCTGTCACCCTGTCCATCTGTTCCTCCATCCCAACCATCCCTCTCTCCATTACTGTCCTCCACTCTCTGCCACAGAGTCCTCCTTGCCTTCCACGTCTGAGTCTCCCTGCTCCACCATGGACAATCCCACAGACAGACAGATAGACAGACAGACCACTCAACCTGGGAGTGGGTTTGGTCTCGTGTTCAACTCATATAAACTCTCCCTTCTTCTCCATGTTCTTGTCTGTCTCCATCCTCCTGCTGAGAATCAACAATGCATGCGTTTGGTGGAAGCAGTGCTTTTCATCTGTCGGGGCCACCTTTTGTTCCCCTTTTAACTTTACAGCTGTTTTTAGATGTCTGTCAGTTATATGATGGATAGCGAGCATGGGTTTGAATTGAAGATGACTACCATGGGTTACTTGATCATGTAGTATTGGTATTTTGCTGCTACTGTACTTACGGAAGCTTTGGTGATGAGGAAACATGTTGCTGGTTGAATTGAGCTTGGGCTTTTGATAATGCCAAGTACATATATGTTGTATGTTTGATGTATGTGTGGGGCCTGGTTTCATCTGTCGCTGACCTGTGGTATCCTACTTTACATGGACTCACAGGCAATCTTTAGGTTTACTGCCCCTTCATAGCCGGGTGATGCTGATGATCATGACTTTTTGCTTGGCAAGTGGATATGAATCATGTGTGTGTGAGAGTTGGTTAGGGGGTGAGTATGTGTGTCTGCATGCTGAGAGCGCTGCCATACATCCTAGAACTGACATGATAGGGTATCCCTGGATGAGATCAAGCAACCCACAGATCAGCTCTCTCCCTCCACCCTCAGGCCAACAGGTGATTGAGGAGCAGCGGCGTCGATTGGCTGAGCTGAAGCAGCGGGCTGCAGTGGAGGCCCAGTGCCAGTGGGATGCCCTCCACGGCTCTCAGACCCACCTCTACGCCCCCTCACACGCCCACGGCCCTCCCATGGTGCACCACTCCATCCTGCACCACCAGCCGCCGTCGGCGGGCGAGCAGCCGTACGACACACTGAGCCTGGAGAGCTCCGACAGCATGGACACCAGCGTCTCCACAGGCAACAACTCGGCCTGCTCCCCCGACAACATGTCCAGGTCAGAGAAACACACACATGCATATCCTGGAACACACTCACACTGGCTAATTTCTGCCAAGGGATCTCTGACAAGTAACCTCATGGGTCAAATGACTCCTCCCCACGTCCTGTCTGACTGTGAATTGTGCACCATCTGTTAAGCTGTGTCTCGTATCATTAGTCTGTCTAATAGTGACAAAAGAAGCCTGTGTCTGCTCAGCTGTTGTCCATCCACTGTTATCACTATTCTAGTGGATATTTAACGTACAATATAGGGCCTTTTACACTACTGAGCAGAACTAACCCAGGTTGTCTGTCCTGAGCTGGTGTGCTGGAACCATGCGGAAAAGGTCGGTGTGTAAAGTATTCGAGGCAGCACAGTTTGGTTTCAGTCGACACGACAGTGTGAAAAATGTAAAATATTTCTCTAAATCTAGTTCAATCATGCCGTCTTTATCACAGTCAAAAGGTATTCCCAGTTCATACAGAACTCGTCAAGTTTGTTGTCGTGCATGAATTATCGCCGACCATAATGAACAGCGAAACGCTCTTCCGTAAACACATGCCAGAGACTGTTTGCTGAACACTGCCTTCCTCCCAAATAATTTATTCAGCATATTTTATGATCCTGGCTTAGGTGATCACACTGGGTTGTGCCCAAATGGCTCCCTATTCCTTATTTAGTGCACTACTTTTGACCAGAGCCTATGAGCTTTGGTCAAAAGTAGTGCACTCTATAGGGAATAGGGTGATATTTGGGATGCAGGACTGGATACATGTGTAGGCTACAGCAGAAGGGATGTTCCCTTTACTGTCTGTGATTGGTTAAAAGTCAACATTTGTATTTTGGCCAGTTAAACATCTGGGTGAGTGACTGCTGAAATATAGTCAAATGACTAGTTAAAGACACTGCACAGATAGTGGTTGCTCTGAGCCAGTTGATATGAAAGGTAGGATGTGTGTGGTCGCACATAGACAGGACAGATGTGTACATTCCCTTTGCACCTGGTGAAAGCGCAGCTGTTTCTCCACTTTAAACAGGACATCCCAGATTGCTTGTAATCATCAGGCCTAAGCACTCATTAGGGTTGTGTTCAGTAGGCAGGAAATGGAAAATAAACTGTCCAAAGCGGAGTGAAGAGGTTACTATCTGGACATGTCCAATGAGAAACAGTCATTCGTCTTCTGTTGCAAAACGTTTTAGAATGTTGACCTTAATGAACACAACCTTGCACCACCTGGCCAAGACGGGACATTTCCAGTGTATACAGCATTGTATCTCTAAACAGTTACACATTTCATGACCCATTTTATAAACACTCGGTGATAGTTAATAACTGTTTGCGGTAGTTAGTGTCCACATAGTAAGTTACTGTTTTTATGACCAGTGATGAACTGCTTTTTAGGACTTACTTAATCCTCTTTGTTCCTATGTAAGAAGCTTGATGATCTTTAGCCATTTTGGGGGTGGATTTTCAGAACGGGACACAGTTTTCGGACTTAAGAGTATTAATACACTGTAACCCATAAATAAATTGAATGATGGATGTCATTGCTATTTGAGATGTATCTCTGACTGTGTCTGGTTTGCAGTGCCAGTGGGATGGATGCGCTGAAGATCGAGGAGATGGAGAAGATGCTGAAGGAAGCCCACCTAGAGAAGGCCAGGCTCATAGAATCCAGAGTAAGACACTACCTCACATGCCATGGCTAGCTTCCTATCAGATCCCATACTGATGTCTTACTTCAGTGTTACAGCCAGATTAGGACTGGCCACCCCTCGGAGCCTGATTCCTCTGTTTCTTCCCAGTTTCCTGCATTCTAAAGGAGTTTTTCCTGTGCCTCTGCATTGCCTGGTCTTTGAGGTTTTAGGCTGGGTATCTGTAAAGTACTTTGAGGCCATCAGCAGTTGTCAATGTTCATGATCTTTTTCCACCTTCTCTCCAGGAGCGAGAGAGCCATGCCCGTAGGCAGATGCTGGAGGAGGAGAGGAGGCGGCGCGAGGAGGCTGAGAAGAGGCTGCAGGACGAGACGGTGCACAGGCAGCAGCTCGTGGACAAGGAGGTGAAGATGAGGAGCAAGAACTTCTCCCAGGTGAGCCTGAGGCCCAATAACACAAATCCAAACAAAAAGAATATACAGTTTGAGATCTCTCTCTCATCCTGTTAGTCGTACAGGCTTTTGAAACACTCGTCACAAGTTTGTTTCCTCCTTTCCTCAGGCCCGTCCTATGACTCGTTACCTGCCCATCCGCAAGGAGGAGTTTGACCTGCGCTCCCACATCGAGTCATCCGGCCACAACGTGGAGACCTCTTACCACGTGATCCTCACAGACAAGATGTGTAAGGGTTACCTGGTCAAGATGGGCGGCAAGATCAAGTCGTGGAAGAAACGCTGGTTTGTCTTCGACCGCCTCAAAAGGACCTTCTCCTATTACGTTGGTAAGGAAAATGCTGCCATTTATATACAAACACATTAGTGCGCTGTTAATGCTCGGATCGAGCCAATGGGAGATACAGTAGATGGCATATTCATACCCTTTGACCTTAATGTAGACTGTATTTGTGAAAGGTGGTGTAAATGAGTTTGATAGAGATGAGCATTAGGATACAGAAGGGAAATACACATTTGTGGGTAGCGCTTTGGTAGCAGGCTTTAGATACAGTAATATGCAAATTATAAAATTGCAACTACTTTTCCTAGAAAGTTACGGTTGTATTATTTTTCTGTAGCAAGGATCTAGTGCAGTTTATGCCTGAAGGTAAAGGGGGCATAAAGTTACCCCTGGTTGTGTTTTTGTAGTGGTTGATGAAATGAGCTGCTATATTTTACCATGAGGGTAGAATTTCAAAATCAGGGGCTCTATTCAATCTGCATCGCTGAAGCATTACAAATTCTGCGATTTATAAATTAAAGGTCATTTCTGATTTAAGCAGACATTCCGTGTTTACTGTGAATGCAGTCTCCACTAAAGGGGGAACATTGCCCCTTTACACTACATATAGTATATTCCATGACTTTCTCGCTCTGTCATCAAAGAAACTACTCTAGGAATCACAAATGTGATATTTTTACCCAAGCATTTTGTCATGTTAATTTACTCAACAGACAAGCACGAGACCAAACTGAAAGGAGTCATCTATTTCCAGGCCATTGAAGAGGTCTATTACGATCACCTGCGTAGCGCCACGAAGGTACTTTCTACCCAACACTCGGAGAACCAAATAATCTTCTATAATCACTTTTCTTTTTATATTTTCACTGTACTGATGCAATATTTCTCTGAGATGTTTAGTTTTACACACATTCTGCTTCTTCCAATCTTTCATTTCTCTTCTCACTCTTTTGCTTTTACTGGCTGGTTTCACAGAAAAGATTTTTCAACCTCAATTTGACCAATGTACGTACCACTTTTGTCTCAGTGAACTCACCCATTGCTTGTTCTCTGCCCTCTTTACCCAAGTGCGTGTTTGGTTGTTTACACAGAAGTGTATCATGTGGAATAAGGATTTGTCAGCTCTACATATTCAATTGAATACCCACCAGGGGTGTGATTATGCATGTTTAATACAAGACAGAATGAAAACCCACAGCCATTACAGAACAGTGCACCTCTGGATCCTCACATTCGTCTTTAGTTCCTGCATTGGAGTTGTTTGCCAAAGCAAGCCTTAGTGATAATTCCCTTCCTCTGTGGAATTGGTTGTTTGAATCTGTCCCTTCAATTAAAACATACTACATATGGGTGGATTATCCAGGTGTGTGTGTATATAGCTTATGAACTCTAAGTGCATGTGTGCAACTGTAAAATGTGCATTGGGTGTCTTATGGTATGTGGACTGTCCTGCATCCTGTTTTGACTCTCCTTCAGCACTTTGAGCTCCTGCCTTAGTTTCGAAGAGAGGCGTGTGTGTGATGGCGCAGCGTAAGGCTGAATTCTTAACAGGTTCAGTAGTGTGCCTGTCGGCATAGACGCCCCATCGAGACAATGTTTTTGAAAAAAAGATATGGGCAAATGTAATACAGGTTTTGGGGTTTAAGATATTTGATTGTAGTGCACCCATTGTACTAATTCATTTTTGTAACCAAGCTTTAGTACTGTAGTTGAATCGGAGACAATGTAACCTTTAACCTACTGTTCTTTACTGACTTGCCTAGTTAACTGCCTGTTCAGGGGCAGAACAGATTTGTACCTGCAACCTTTCGTTTACTAGTCCAACGGTCTAACCGAGTCATTAAATGACCAAGTCATTGCCACATTACTGACCTTTTGACCTCTCTCTCCCCTGCAATCCCAGAGCCCCAATCCCTCGTTGACCTTCTGTGTGAAGACTCACGACAGACTCTACTACATGGTGGCCTCTGCCCCGGAGGCCATGAGGATATGGATGGATGTTATAGTAACTGGAGCCGAGGGCTACACGCAGTTCATGAACTAAGAGACGGCTGGGACACACTTCAATAGACTCAGGCCTTATCCCTCCCAGTATTGGGAAATTGCCTTGTTACGTTCATTATCTATTTTTAAATCACTTTACAATAGACGTTTTTCTACTTGCTTCTGCCCGCAGATTGAAAAAGACACTGTATATAACCAATGTCAGACTTTCCGCTCAAAAGCCTTTATTTTTGCCAAATTGAGTGTTACATGCTCTTGCTTGTGAGACCTACTTTGTGTATCCGTGTCTAATCGTTCACTTTTTTTTTTTTACACTGGAATAGTGGAGAATAAACCTAATTGAAACCAGTGAGGAAGACTTACTGCTGAACTAGATTCCACTAATGATGACAGCCATTCCACTGAGACCAAACAGTACAATAATGCTAATCAGTCTGTGCCTTGAGGTCATAATCCTAGTCGGTTATTGTCACTGAACAGTAAGTCCCAGCCCCCCTGTAGATTTGATAGGTGGTGACGCCAGGTCAAATTGCTTCCGCTTTAGAATGTCATGATCTGGTAGCTTGACATTGTAAAGGATTCTGAATCTATTTCTTTATGGTTTATAGTACCTCAGGCAGGTTAACCATGTCACTCAAGTGTGAGAAAAGACCTTGATATATTTTCCCCACCGAAATGGGTATAACCAAACGTTCAGTGTTAGAAAAAGGTTTTATACTGTAAAATGTCACTCATTTAACCAGTATTGTACAAAAATACATTTCAAAAGAAGTCTAATGGCCAAGACACTTCAGTTAACAGTATACATCTAGTCTCCCGCACTGTAGAACATAGCTCCCATCTGACACACCATATGTTGACTGTACACTTTCATGTATGGATTCTCAATTCAGATCTATTAAAACACAAATGTTACAGAGTCTGGTTTGAATCCATAGCATGGTTTTATTAACATTTCAATTTGCAGTAGAAACACTACAATCACTTTAATAGCAGGATTACGACAGAAGTCGAGGTAAAAGCTTAAGGCCCAGCTATTCAATTGTGTTCACTTAATGTTAAACAGATTACAAGTTGGTCAACCAGGAACTGTAAGCACCAAATAGAACCCCTCCATTTTATGAGCTCTTCCTAAATAGGAAAGCAATTGGCTGAGCTTGATCAGCTGTCTGTCACACTTCATTGACAGTCACCTGTGAAAATGACAATCAATAGAATATTCCCTGCTTTGCCTAGGATTTTACTCCCTATAAAAAAAAAAAAAACTGCTTAACTGACAAATTTCAGTTTGTGAAATTAAAGTATTAGAAATGTAGTTTGTTATGTACCTACTCTGCACATGGGGAGCTGTATTCACTTACAGCTTCATCACCTGGGAACAGAAAAGAGAATGCAGAGGTCAGTTCCTTTATAATGATAATTCATTCCCACTGCAGGGGTGAACAAATGGGCCCATACTGGTGATGTCTTGTTTCCTTTCAATGAACTGGAGTTATGTGCGTAACCTTGACACGTATGCCAGTGGTAAATATTTCAGAGAATGGGGTGGTTTGGAAACTGGTATTCCATTAGACAAAAAAAAAAAGCGTCCCTTTGTTTATCAAAGATTAGTAAGAGTTAACACTTTCCTATGCTTCTGGAATGGTCGTTAATACACTAACAGCTTACAGACAGCGTGAATGCGCCGGAGGCATGAGGACTGCAGATGTGGCCAAGTCAATAAATTGCAATGTCCGTACTGTGAGACGCCTAAGACAGGACGGACAGCTGATCATCCTCGTAGTGGCAGACCACGTGTAACACCTGCACAGGATCGGTATGGCAACAACTGCCCAAGTTACACCAGGAACTCACAATCCCTCCATCAGTGCTCAGACTGTCCGCAATAGGCTGGACTGAAGTCTTGTAGGCCTGTTTTTAAGGCAGGTCGTCAGACATCACCGGCAACAACGTCGCCTATGGGCGCAAACCATCGCTGGACCAGCCAGGACAGGCAAAAAGTGCTCTTCACTGACGAGTAGCGGTTCTGTCTCACCAGGGGTGATGGTTGGATTTGAGTTTATCGTCGAAAGAAGGAGCGTTACGCCGAGACCTGTACTCTTGCGCAGGATCGAGTTGGCGGGTCCGTCGTGGTCTGGGGCGGTGCGTCACAGCATCGGACATGCCTGCAATGACAAGGTCTCTCAACAACGCTGTGTGTTAAAGGGAAGACATCCTCCCTCATGTGGTACCCTTCCTGCAGGCTCATCTTAGCATGACAATACCACCAGCCATACTGCTCGTTCTGTGCGTGTTCTGCCATGGCCAGTGAAGAGCCCGGATCTCAATCCTATTGAGCACGTCTGGGACCTGTTGGATCGGAGGGCGAGGGCCATTCCCACCAGAAGTATCCGGGAACTTGCAGGTGCCTTGGAGTAACATGTCTTAGTTAAATATTTGTATGAACATGTTAAGTTTACTGAAAACAAATGCAGTTGACAGTGAGGACATTTTTTTTGCTGAGTTTATATTACATCACAGTGCATTTCTAGTAAAAGCTAACTTGTGGTCTATTCCAAGGGGTGTCACTCATTTAATGGAGGGCCTCATCTGCTGGATTTAGTTTCTCTCAATTAAGTTGTAGACAACTAGGTGAGGGGACTTCCTTACTAATTTCATCCCCCTCCTCTCCCCTGTAACTATTCCCCAGGTTGTTGCTGCAAATGAGAATGTGTTCAGTCAACTTACCTGGTAAAATAACAAATAAATAGGTCACCTTAATTCAAACATTTACAAGGACGGAGCAAAAACTCCCACTCGGCCCTCTGGAATGGGTTTGACACACGGTCTAATATCTAGTTGAGTGTTAAACTGATACTCTTTCTCAAATGGAAAAAGATTATGATAACCCTTGGGGAGCACAATGTTTTCTGCGAATGAAATCACTTAAGGTTGCAGAATTACAGGAAACTTACATACCCTGGTATTCCATAAATCCTGATTGGAGGATAATGGATATCCTGCTTATTCTCCCTTTTGTCAATCCTCCAGTCGGGATTTTGGGAAAACCACGTCATTTATTTGAAGTTCTTGGCAACCCTACCCATTTCACTGTGTTAGATGGAATTCTTACTTGTCTGGTAGTAGTCATACACTTTCACCACAGCTGGTTTCAGATTCCTCACAGGCACATCCTCCTCTATGGCCAGGCTGTACGTCTTCGTTTCCTTCTGCTTGAGCTGGAAGAAAAGGAATAACATTTGACATTGCAGTTCAATGTTATAGATTCACATAGTGTCACTGTATAAAACCTCCACTACAGTCTTACTTTGATGTTACTGTTCATGTTAAATCCAGTGTGTAGATGCAAATGAGACCACATCCAACTAGGTTCTGTAACCGATAGACAGCCCCGTTTAGATGCAACATTCATTATTCATGTTCCTACCCCATCTAGGTAGATGATGACATGTCCTTCCTCCAGGTCAACACGTTTGACAGTGGGGTCATTTTTCAACTGGAAGAACAGAACACAGGATAAGATCGTGTCAGAAAGTTCAACTGATAGTTTCGAAGGACAACTACTGGCATTACAATTAGAACAGACACCATCATCATGTTAAACATCAACTAATCCTCAAGGGGATATACTTAGGGCCAGGAGTGTTCCCTAAACTGGTAAAACTCCTGGCCCTGATTAAAGGGTGTTCCCCTCAACTGAGGTTCTCTTATTGACTCACAGGCCCGAGGGAGGACTTGTCCAAGACGAAGCCGGAGAGAAGCTTGACATTGATGATCACCATGTTGGTCTCCTCTCGCCGACCATTGTACCTGTCAGTCACAGAGTCAGATGAAGGATGGATATTATCTTAAAAAGGTGCAAATATGCAGGAATCACTCCGCCATTTCCTGATCATTTCTACTAGTTAGTTTAAGCTTAGTGACAAAACAAGAAAATCATTGGACCATCTAAACCCCTTTGAAATATATTTTCAGTAACCAAACAGGTTTTATTTTATGCCGTTCAAAACCCGAAAGTAAAAGATGAAAACGATACTTAAATGGGAAGCACAGAACAGACCTAGCACTTCTTCGACTTGCTGTCAATGAGAACGACAGATCTATAACTAATTTCTACATGAATTTGGTCAGGTCGCCGAAAAAGTTAGTGCAGCTTTAAACATGCATCTACACACTGGTGGTTCAGTCATTATTTTCAGCTGCTATTTCAAGGGTAAAAGGAATACCACTGTACCTGACAGCCACAGACACGATCAGAGATTTCTGGGTGCCGTCACATTTCCCAAGCGTCTGTGTTGAGATGTTGAAAGCAGAGAAGTCAGGAGGAGGGGGAATATTGTAGTGCATGGCGATCTGAAAAGACAGACGATACTACTGAGATGCATGAAATCAACATACACATTTCAATGAACAGTAGCACACATGCATTTCCATTAATGCTGAAATTCTAGGGTTGAAACGTTAGTTGTTGTGCAACAGTGTGCTCTACTGAACACAAACCAGATACTCAGTACATGCAGTACTGAGAGGCAAAAAAGGGAAAACCGGCTGGAGCCTGACCTGCACAAACACGCAGCTCTTGCCCTGTGCCTTGATGTTGTAGTCCCCAGGGACCTCCCTCAGCTGCTCCTCCTGATAGAGCAGCCTGTTGTTCTGATTCACAGTAAACTTCATCTTCAGGCCGCCGGCCGAGCTCACACTGACTGTACTGGCGCCCTCTGGACTGAAGGTGGCAGCACCGTACTTGGCCAGGGCCTGCAGTGCTACCACTGTGTCCTGGTGACAGAGGGCGTTGTGAAATTATTGTAAAGGCTTTAATACAAATGTCCAATTTGCTACATTTCATATACAAACAAGGATTTGGTGTGATCCATGTTTGGCCATGTACTAACAGTAGCATCTATTGGCAGAGGAGTTGCTAGAGTGAATAAATGTCTACCAGACCAATAAAGTACCTGTGTGGAGGCGAATCCTCCGTAGGGGTTCTGCTGCTGGGCCAGCCAGCGGACGATGCCAGTGGAGTAGTCCAGCCCAAAGCCTGGCATGGTGGGACCGGAGAGCAGCGCCAGCAGCACATAGGATGTCATCTCCACCTCCAGAGAGTCCGTCTTCGTCCCAGAAGCCCCTGGTCTCTCCCAGTGACGATTGCCACCTGTGGGAATTTTCATTGTCAGTTTCCCAGCAGTCAGAAAGGTAGAGAGACATTTTCACAAAGAGACAAGACATACCGGAGGTAGCAGCTATCTTGTCCAGGTGGGTGATGAGCTTGGCCCTCATGTCCTGGTTTTGGGCCAGGGTGAAGGTGTACGATAGCAGGGCCATGGTGTAGGTGTTCTCCAGCTTGTCAGACACTGCTGCCTTCAGACACATCAGACTCTTCTCCACCATGGGGTCCTGACACACCCACAGACAACATGATTGTGTTTATTAGGCACCAAACAGAGGAGCACTGATTGAAACTGGAAGGGAATATCTGGACCAATAGAAATGGGTTGTCCATTGCGCTCCCTAATGAATACAACGCAGCCCTTTCATCACGTTTTTAATACGGGTATGAGTACTGAATAATGTTAGCAATATAAATAAATTAACTAGTGAATATACTGTGTACAGTGAGCTTGAGAGGCTATGCAGAGAAGAATTGGATAAAAACATATATTATGGATTTTCTCCCATTCTTCTCTGCAGATCCTCTCAAGCTCTGTCAGGTTGGTTGGGGAGCGTTGCTGCACAGCTATTTTCAGGTCTCTCCAGAAGCAAAACATTCAGAGGTCCTGAGCACTCTGGAGCAAGTTTTCATCACGGACCTCTGTACTTTGCTCCGTTCATCTTTTCCTTGATCCTGACTAGTCTCCCAGTCCCTGCTACTGAAAAACACCCCCACAGCATGCTGCCACCACCATGCTTCACCGTAGAGATGTTGCCAGGTGTCCTCCAGACGTGGCCCTTCACATTCAGGCCAAAGAGTTCAATCAGACCAGAGAATCTTGTTTCTCATGGTCTGAGTCTTTTCGCAAACCCCAAGTGGGCTGTTCTGCCTTTTACTGAGGAGTGGCTTCCATCTGGACACTCTACCATAAAGGCCTGATTGGTGGAGTGCTGCAAAGATGGGATAACCTTCCAGAAGGACAACCATCTCCACAGAGGAACTCCAGAACTCTGTCAGACTGACCGTCAGGTTCTTGGTCACCTCTGACCAAGGCCCTTCTCCCCCGATTTCTCAGTTTGGCTAGGCGGCCAGCTCTAGGAAGAGTCTTTGTGGTTCCAAACTTTTTCAATTTAAGAATGATGGCAGCCACTGTTCTTGGGGACCTTCAATGCTACAGAAATGTGTTGGTACCCTTCCCCAGATCTGTGCCTCAACACAATCAGTCTCGGAGCTCAATGGACAATTCCTTCAACGTCACAGCTTGGTTTTTGCTCTGGCATGCACTGTCAACTGTGGGGGGATATATATATATATATATATAACACAGGTGTGCACCTTTCCAAATCAAGTCCAATCAATTGAATTGACCAAAAGTGGACTCCAATCAGGGTGTATAAACACCTCAAGAATGATCAATGGAAACAGGATGCACCTGAGTTCAATCTCAAGTCTCATTGCAGAAGATCTGAATACTTGTGTAAATAAGGATTTTTTTTTTTTTCAATACATTTGCAAACATTTCTACAAGCCAGTTTGCTTTGTCATTATGGTGTATTTTGTGTAGAGCGCTGAGGATTTTAAAAATGTTAAGGCTAATGTAACAATTCTGAATACTTTTCCAGAAGGAACTGTATATTGGGATGTTTAACAAATTAGAATACATAGCAAGTGAGGTGTTCTGTGGGTGATATCGTCTTATTTAGAATTGTGTGAAGTAGTTGGACGGCTAAGCAGAAATATCCACTAGGGCCGTTCATGTTTTGATAAAAGCGCCAAATGTGGCCTTGTTAATCAATAAGATTTAAAAAATACTTGGATATGAAAGAGGTGATAACTCACAGAAGTGTTGCCATCCAGCTCCAGTAGTGCAGCGGTGATGTAGGCAGTGAGCGACACTTGATCCCCAACCCCTCCCTATGACAACAAAGGATGCCAGTAAACTTCATACAGTACTCCAAGGTGTTAGTTTCAAAGTCACATTGATATCAACTGATATCAGGTAAAAACATTACACTGTTTAAAACAACATTCACGTGATAATGGTGCACAAAGATAAAAAACTATTGTTTTGGAGATGCACAAATGCTGTTGGGACTAATCAGACTGAGGTCCCTTTAGGGAGGTGGTGTGTTCTCAGGACCGGCTAAAACATGCTTGGGATTCTTGTGCTCAGTATGTGCTCCTTTGGGGCACACGTGGGGTCCTAAGGTCCTCCTGAACAGTACATTGTGCTACAAGTCAGTGCAATATGAATTATGTAAAGTATTCATATTTGATGTTAGACTATGTATTGTTATCAAGTATTTTGTTTGTTAGTCATCTAGGATTTTATGCAGGCTCCACCATTGCACTCTAAATAGAATGGGACACTTGCACCATAACCTCCTGCTGAATCTTTGCCCATAACATTACCTTCTCACATTTGGTGGCAGTAGTATAATACTCCTCTTATTACCCACTGAGCTCTGACTCCCCTTTACCTTCATGCCGTTATGGAAGAGTTTCCCCACTGACGCGATGCAGCCATCCGTCTGCTGGTGACTGGCCAACCAGGCCTTGGCCTGGGCAATGTGGGCGGGGTCCACAAAGATGTAGGGCTTGGCCCCTCCAAAGGACTTCAGCACAAAGGAGGTGAGCCTGAGAGGACACAGGTCAGATGTCACTGGAGTTACACGGACTAGATGCCGTGAGCCTTGCCTAAACTATGGATCATAGACTCTAGATAACAGTAGCCATACTGTATGTGCTGAAGCCAACTATATTTGCCATAGCACATACTAGTATGGATTTGAGACCATCACATTCCTACCTTGATTACATACTACAACCCCTTTGATCTAATGTAAATTTCTATGACTTAAAAAAAACGAACAAATGTAAATTGAGGAATAATCTAAGAGAAGGTATTATGACTGGACAATTGAGCTGACCACGTGTTTCCAGACTCATCGCTCTTCCCAAAGGCACTGTAGGAGCCATCGTCATGCTTGTAGTTGAGCTCTCTCTGGTAGCCTGCAACACAAATGGCTAAATGAACAAAGACACTCCTTCTAGGGACTTGTACTGTATGTGGAAGGTGACGTTAACTGGTTCAGAGCCAAATATATACAACAGGATGTTGCTAGTCAGAGGTGAGATGCACACAGGACCAGACAGCTTATTTAAAAAGTACAAGGCTTACTGCAAATTATATTGTAATATCCCAGGGCATGCTGTGTGCCATTAAACATTTCATTAACAGTTGCAGTCCATGTCACCAGAGTTGTGTCCAGTAAGAAGATTGTAATTTTTAGGCTAACTGAACAGGTCTGATAATAATTGCTTGGTTTTCATTGCAACACACGTTGTGCCTTACTGAACTGGATCCAGCTCACTCACCACTGTCTAGGAAGCCTGTGGCCCTGGTCTGGATCTCCTTGGTGAGCTGCCTGGTGCTTTGCAGGTAGTTGAGGATGTAGATGTTGGGAGCAAAAAGCACCATGTTCTGCTCTCCACAGCCATAGGGCATCTGCAACAGGCTGTGCAGGTTCTTCATGGCCCGACCCATCAGGTCACCTGGTGAAAGAGACCAACAATTAAGACAATCGCAGTGGATAGTTGACCAGCAGAGCCCCATTTCTTACCTTAACCATAAAAATAACCAATGCTTATCCTGATCCTCACCCATAACCTTAAGGCAATCATAGATCTGCAGGTGGAATATCCACATCCATGAATAGAGGGATGAAAAATCCTTGCCTACACTTCATCTGCACCAAAATGGAAAACAGATCCTGAAAATGTTATAAAACTGCAAAACAGATGGATAATTCTCACCCAGTACTGAGAGGGAGGCCTTGGCAGAGCCCTCCACAAACACCTTAGGCAGCTTCAGAGAGATGTCCTTCTCCACTGGGCCCTCTGGTGACGCGAGACAGATAAACGAGACAGACTGAAGAACCGTTTCAACCAATTAAAAAGTATCTGTCATCTAAACCACAACAAATGCACGTCAACTTAATCATCGGGGTAATTATGAGAACGTATGACTGATAGACGTCAGGAGATTACCTGCAGGGCAGAGCAGAGCATTGTGGCTGACCGTCTCCTGGGTTCCCTCGGCCTGACAGAGGGAAAGTGAAACGGCACCAAAATAAATGTAAAATGTTTTATTAAAAAAGGTCTCATGACAACGCAAGTTAATTCTACCATAGAATCTATATGGTAACCACTTAAAGGTACATTTCACTCCAAAATCAAAGTTAATCAAACGTTTTAGACCTGAAACGTAGACCAATGTTAAGCTAAGTCTACATCCCAGACTGTCTGTTGTGTAGGTCCAGCTATACAGCTTAATCTAAAATGTAAAAGATATGCACCAAGTAATTATTTCTTAAAAATATATACACATTTTCAATTTATTATGCATGGGCCGGAGTCTAACTGCATTTGGGCTTGAAACACCAAACCATGTTTGTCTCCTCGCATCAAAATATGCAACACAAAATAGCAGGGGATATAAGTTCTACTGTATTCACCCTTGCCCTAGTGTTACTGAAAACCCAGATCTCTTTTTAATTAATGTGGGAGAAAAACAGTGGACTTGCTATACAGGACAGACACTCACCTCCACCAGCAGTGTTTGCACAACGGTGTCAATACGTCCTTTCTCTGGCACCGTGGCCACCTCGTTGCCGCAGAGCTTCTCCGTTTTCAATGCCTCGGCGCTCACTTTCACACTCACCGCCCCTATAGTTCAGTCCAGGGAGACATTAACATTCCAGTCTAGACCAGTCACACATGAACCTGCCCCTTCATCAGCTTGCTCCTTTTACCCACTCCACCTCCAGCCTCATGTACCCTGGCTCAACTGTTCCCTCCTTTGTTCCATCCCTCGTTTCCTCTCCCCTTGTTCCCTCCCTCCATTTCTCTGATAACCCCCGAGGGAGATCTTTGAGCATGTCATATTCAAGGAATTTGTGTATCAGATAAACGTCAACAACGTAAATTTCAGTCTAACGAGAGCTGTGTGAAGTCAACAACCCTGTCTTACAGGAGCATCACTGCCTCCAAATCACTCCCTACCCCCCTGGCCCTAACCCTTCACTATTTGAAAGGTGTGGATGGGTATAAGCAGTGTAGTGGAGCTTCTACCATATTTCTAACACCGTACAGCTCTGCAAACATCGAAGGGTTAGGGGGTAAGGGTCTAGGTGTAGGGAGTACATGGATTATATTGCAAGAGCCTTGTGATAGATTGACAGAGTACTGTATGGCTCACCTAGAGCAGTTGGGGTGAGGATCCACTTGAAGGTCCTACTCTCTTCAGCACACAGACACAGTGTGTACTGGCAGCCTTCACATGGCCTGGCTTTGAACTGGTTCGACTCAGCTAGAGTCACCTTCACCTAGGAGAAACACATGGGGTCAATTGCAACTTTACTAGATTTCTCAAAAACGTCAGAGCGTCTATAGATTGTCAGCAACAGGCAGCTCATGGGCCAAAACCAGCCTGTGAGTGATTTGTTCCCCCAAAGTTTAGCAAAACTAATTCAAGGGTTTCTTTATATTTTCTACATTGTAGAATAGTGACGACATCATAACTATGACATAACCAAAAAATAAGTTAAAATATATTTAGATTCTGCAAAGTAACCACCCTTTGCCTTGATGACAGCTTTGCACACTCTTGGCATTCTCTCAACCAGCTTCATGAGTAATGCTTTTCCAACAGTCTTGAAGGAGTTCCCACATATGCTGAGCACTTGTTGGCTGCTTTTCCTTCACTCTGCGGTCCAACACATCCCAAACCATCTCAATTGGGTTGAGTTTAGGTGATTGTGGAGGCTAGGTCATCTGATGCAGCACACCATTGCGCTTCTTGCCTTACACAGCCTGGAGGTATGTTTTGAGTCATTGTCCAGTTGCACTAAGTGCAAAACAGATGGGATGGCATATAGCTGCAGAATGCTGTGGTAGCCATGTTGGTGCCTTAAATTGTAAATAAATCACAGACAGTGTCACCAGCAAAGCACCCCCACACCACACCTCCATGCTTCACGGTGGGAACCACATGCGGAGATCCGTTCACCTACTCTGCGTATCACAAAGACATGGCGGTTGGAACCAAACATCTCAAATTTGGATTTCTACTGGTCTAATAGCAATTAATTGTTTTTCCTTGGTCAAGTCTCTTCTTATTGGTATCCTTTTGTAGTAGTTTCTTTGCAGCAATTTGACCATGAAGGCCTGATTCATGCAGTCTCCTCTGAACAGGTGATGTTGAGATGTCTGTTACGTGAACTCTGAAGCTTTATTTGGGCTGCAATTCCTGAGGCTGGTAACTAATAAACGTATCTTCTGCAGCAGAGGTAAGTCTGGGTCTTCCCTTCCTGTTGCGGTCCTCATGAGAGACAGTTTCATCATAGCGCTTGATCGTTTTTGCAACTGCACTTGAAGAAACTTTCAAAGTTCTTGACATTTGTTTTGACTGACCTTCATGTCTTAGGAATGAGACTTGTTTCTCATTGCTTATTTGAGCTGTTCCTGCCATAATAATGGAATTGGTCTTACACCAAATAGGGCCCTCTTCTGTATACCACAACACAATTGATTGGCTCAAACGCATTAGAGGAAAGAAATTTCACAAATTAACAAGGCACACCTAGTAATTGAAATGCATTCCAGGTGACTACCTCATGAAGCTGGTTGAGAGAAAGCCAAGAGTGTGCAAAGCGGTCAAGGCAACAGGTGACTTTGAAGAATCGCAAATACAAAATCTATTTTGATTTGTTTAACAATTTGTTACTCCATGTGTTATTTCATAGTTGAGTTGTCATCACTATTATACAATGTACAATTTTGTTTAACATTTTTTTTTTTAAAGGAATTAGTAGGTGTCCAAACTTTTGATTGGTACCGTACACTGCCGTTCAAAAGTTGGGTCACTTAGAAATGTCCTTGTTTTTGAAAGAGCACATTTTGTCAATTAAAATATCAAATTGATCAGCAATACAGTGTAGACATTGTTAATGTTGTAAATGACCTTTGTAGCTGGAAACAGCAGATTTTTTTTTATGGAATATCGACATCAGCCCATTATCAGCAACCATCACTCCTGTGTTCCAATGGCACGTTGTGTTAGCTAATCCAAGTTTATCATTTTAAAAGGCTAATTGATCATTGGCAAACCCTTTTGCAATTATGTTAGCACAGCTGAAAACTGTTGTGCTGATAAAACTGGCCTTCTTTAGACTTGAGTATATTTTCTGGGTTTGATTACAGGCAGAAACAAAGAACTTCGTTCTAAAACTCTATTCTGAAAAACTCTATACTCTATTCTTGTTCTGAGAAATGAAGGCTATTCAATGCGAGAAATTGCCAAGAAACTGAAGATCTCACACAACGTTGTACTACTCCCTCAGAACGCAAACTGTCTCAAACCAGAATAGAAAAGAGTGGGAGTGTTTGAGAAATAGACACCTCACAAGTCCTCAACTGGCAGCTTAATTAAATAGAACCCGCAAAACACCAGTCTCAACGTCAACAGTGAAGAGGCAACTCCAGGATGCTGGCCTTCTAGGCAGAGTTGCAAAGAAAAAGCCATCTCAGACTGGCCAATAAAATTAACAGATTAAGATGGGCAAAACAGACACTGGACAGAGGAACTCTGAGTCGATGCTGTTAAGTTAGTCATCATCTGCCCCCGACCATTTGCTCCAACACAAATTGGCCTGCAGCTGAATCTAGTTGCCTACCCCTGGTCTACCCAAATGAAGTGGGACTGGAGAGGTAAAGAAAGATACAACCCTGGGAGGGCTTACCATGATACACTTGGAGAGGTAGTTGAACACTGTGGCCTTGAGTGTGAACATCTCCCCCCGGATGACAGAGTAGGGCAGCGTCAGGCTCACAAAGAAGGGTTGGAAGGCAGTGAGGCCAGTGTTGGGAGCCAGGCCAAAACCCACTGGGGAAGTACAGAACGCCCCTGCAGCCCACTTGGTGATGGTGTCTGGGACAGTCTTCTCAACATTCACTTTTCCTGTACGTCTGGTCGTGGGGAAAAGGGCACAATAAAAACCATGTATATTAACATCAGAACACATAACATGGTCAATTCAATAGCGGACTAGGTGATTATTTTTAAATCGACACCTAGGACAAACAAATGCCTGTGGTTTCAGGATTGCCATATTAGTAGGCATGGTCAGCCCAGCACCCCATGGAAAGGAACGTGTGTTGGACTACAAATATGGCGTCTGTCAGAAAGCTTACCCCACAGGAACCAGGTCCCAGATCCAGGTCTCAGGGAAGTACGTGCGGACGGTCTCCTTAGGCCTGTCAGAGGCGCCAGAGGTTGGTGCACTCTCCTCATTTAGCATCATGTTCATGGGACGAGCTGTAAATAGAAACAAATCCTTCATTAGGTTCAGACTAGGAAGGTTTATACATTAGCATATCAAATCAAAGTTTATTGGTCACATACAGATTTGCAGGTGCAGTGAAATGCTGGCATTACTAGCTCTAACAATACAAATAAAAGATTAAGAACAAACAATCCAAGTAGATATTAGAGTGGGAATATAAATGGTCTGTGTAGACAGAATATAATTTGGAAAAGGTACAGTAGTAGCTATATTAGGATGAGCCATGTTGAGAACACAGTATATAAACAGAATGAGGTGACCAGCATTCAATGACTCTGTACAATACCTTCCATCATACCATTTTCTTTCATTGCAAAGACTGTGTTGCAGTCGTAAGGTTTTTTCACATCAGAGTTGGTCAGGATCTTGATTCCAACTTCCTAAAATGAAAAGTAAAGCAATAGAACAGTCAGTGTAAAGGCCATATCCCTGTATTTCAGTTTTGCTCAATTATGTGGGTATTGGTTGAATCAATTTAAAACCAAACATCTTTTCACTTATTTCTGAAAACTCACTTCATAGACAGCATTCTATTTTAATTCATTCAGTGTCTACTTTACAAAGACGTCATTTTAGCCTGAGTCTTTCATATACATTTTCAAAAACAGACAAACTTATTTGAGTCTCATACTTTAAAGATGCTGTAGACATCGTTTTTGTCGTCGCTGGGGCCAAACCTGAATGAGCGTTTCCCCCAATCAGGTACAACCAACTCATCGACCAATTCTGGTACAGGTGGAAGGGGCATAATCATCGCCTCTTCAAATCTTGGAGGATATCGAAGGCATGGGTAGGGGTCTTCTACCATGTATGAATATCCAGACAACTTCTGAACAGGCAGCTGACTGAAGACCTGCAGAGAGGGAAGTAATATACCTCTAGTAATACTGACTTAATAATCCGCAGCATCTTGACAGTCAGAGCTTGGTCGGTGCATGGTCAGAGGTTATAGGGTCAGTACATAGTTAGGACAACCTGGGTTAAATGCATATAGCCAATACTTGATCGGCACTCGATTTAGTGGTACAACAGAACCAACTAAATAGTCCCACAAGTTGAAACTTTAAACTTGAATTATCAGACAGTGGTTTAGACATGGTTAGAGGAAGCTGAAAATTTGCCAAATCCCATCTTGAAAAACATGGGTGCACAAAAACAATACCAAAGGTGGTGTGTGTGATCATGGTTAGGCATCAGCTTAGTGTGGTGAGTCAATGGTTAGTAAGTGAATGTGATGGGCTGTGTCTTCTCCCAAATGCCCCCCTATTCCCTATATATAGTGCACTGCCCACAATGAGGCCCTGGTTAAAAGTAGTGCACTACATAGGGAGCCATTTGGGATGCAGAACCATGGAGAACGTACAGAGTCTAGGCTGAGCTCCTGTTCAGGCTGCAGCAGCAGCACACTCTGGTCGATGGCCCTGAGAGAACACAGAGACCCTGGGTGGGCCTGGAGGCTCAGAGAAGTCTTCTCCCCTGGCAACTCCTGGAGGGACGAGAACTTCAGGGACACCTGGAGAGGAGAAAAGGAAGAGACATCACATCTATGTTTAAATATATCTATACTAGCATACATGTCTAACGCATTGGTTCATTCCAAGTATAGTAGCATACTGGTACAGAGCCCATAACATAATGGTAGTACTGTGTAGAGTAGGGGTCTCCAACAGGTCGATCACAAGCTACCAGTAGGTCGTAGGCCACCTAGGAGTAGCTTCTGAAAGTACATGCAATTCTCACGTGTTCTACAGCAAACTGTCAAACACCGTAAGCTCTGATACCATTTAATCAACGCAACATTGACATCCCAGCACTGGTTAGCCACTATTGGCTTAAAAAGCCAAACCTAACCATGTCTGCCAACTCATTTCCATTAATATTACCCCAGTCGGTCTGTGTGGTGTGCATGTTAGCCTATCACTGTGTAGCCAGTTGTGATAACCATCTTGTGGGTTGGCAGTAATATTTTCCCCTCCAAAAAAACTCAATTAAAATGTTAACTGCGAAGTAGGCTGACCGCAGAAGTATATCATGAGTAAGTGTATCAGCTTAGATATTCATACTTTTTCAGCACGCTACTCCTCCTACACCGTTTAATCTAGACACGCAGTTCAAACTAAAACGTGCGGAATGGTCTCACTCAAGTTACTTGTATACAACTTTATGTTCTGACTGGAAAGAGCAGGTTAGGAATAGCTTCTACCAATAAAAATAATTAGCTGTTTGTCAGAGTTCAGAATGACAAAAAGTGGCATGCTGAGGTCTACTAACAGCTGCGTGTCATTATGGAGCAGCCCAAACAGAGCCATTGCTATGGATACTCAAACAGAGGGCAAAAAAAAATGAGGGTGACCACAATTACTGATCACAACCACACAACTATTGACCACAACTGCTTACCAGATCCAATGACCACAACCACACAGCTAGTGATCGCTCAACTGCTGACCACAACTACATATCTTCCGACCATTCATCTTCTGACCTCAACCACACAACACCTGGTGACCAAAATCACTGACTTTCATCTACACCACTACTGAGCACGCAACAACTGACCTCTGACCACATCTAGACAGAAACAGACCCAATGAATTTGTGATGATCCAAAAGGTGCAGTTGAAGGATTTCATATCATAGTCTGATGCGAAGTCATTTTGGAAATTGATCGTAGTGCACGTAGCCCCGATAGATCACATTTCATGTAGCTGGTGAAAGTTGCCTACCTTGTTTTTAAGGCAGAGGTGAATGGGGAAGTCTTGGCTGTCTGCTACTGCCTCCCCATCAGGCAACACGGTGTACACCACTACCTGGGCAAAAGGGGTCAGCTCAGGCATCCGCTGCAGCGAGAGCATCAGCTGCCCTTGGTTAACTGAAAGAGATAATGGATAATGGGATGGACATTAGCTCACCATAAGCCACCAATACGGACATAGGCTAGTCACTGAACACTTGAACACTTACTGCACAGTAAGAGCTGGTATTGAAGATGTAATCTGGATGATTGAATCCTGTCGTGTCAGCTTTTTATCCCATGCCAGCGTAATGCCATTAGGCATGTTCTCTAATCAAGTGGGGTTCTGAGAAGTTCTAAAGAAAAAGTCAGGAAGCAGTCGGGAGAATCCAAGACCACTTTATTTACCTTTTCTTTCTTTAATGGTCACAGGAAGACGGCCGTGCTGCCAAATGCTGCCTCTAGATATAACCTGGGACATAAGAGAGCCAGATGGCAGCATCAACATTAATAACCAGAGAGTTACTGGCCAAAACCTGGAGATCTGCTAGCAAATATATTACTGTATCAGCTAAGGTGAAATATTCAACTGGAAGTCAAGTACTGTATGGTTTTCCCAAGCCATTCAAATATTTCCAGACAAAACACAATCAAATACTGAAGTAAAATATCCCAAATCTTGTGGTGGAATCAATAAAAAAAAAATATATATATAGAGAGAGAGAAACATCCCTTTAATCTTACCAGATAGAAAAAGTCCAGGGTCGTCTGTCCCTTTTTCAGCGCCACCCCTTGGATGATGTAGTGAGCAAGAACAATACCGTCCTTCTCACAGGAGAACTTCCCTTCGCCCTGCATTATCTTCACAAAGCTCTTGCTCTTAGAATAAAATTCTCTTGCGAAGTGGTAATCGGATGAATATTCTGGTCTACGCACACCCTGCACGTACGGATAGTCCTTCTCAACCTTTTGATAACGAGCCTGGTTCAAGAAACACAGAAAATATATGAAAAATAAACTATTGTAGTAACCTTGGAGAATAGACTAGGAGAAATTGATCAGTCAGAACCAACTGAATATTTACAGTAAATAATATATGGTTAAATATTCAAAGGAAAACATGAGTGAGTGACCACTGACCGACAGAGAGACAGAATCAGAACTCCATAGAGAAGTGTCTAGAGAGAAGGAAGCAATGCCCTTGCTGTCTGTGGTGAGAGTCCAGTTCTCAGATTTGCCACTGTTTTGTAGGAAGAGATACACGGGCTCATTGGGAACGGGACTAGAGTCGGGACCGGTCACCTTGATCTGAAAACACAGGACAGGATGACTGCAGACATCCAATATACACTCCCATTGCATACAAGACATCAAAAGCCTAGTTTAAATGCTCCAAATTACATGTTAACATTCATCACCACTTCATGTTCAAGTCCATTTTTCTGAGTAAACCATTTTCTGCAGTGTTATTAAAAAGACATTTGTTAATATAGTTTGTCCTCACCTTCCCCTCGTATGCAATTCCTGGTTTATATGCTTGGGGCACGTCCTCAAAACGAACAGTTACGATGACATTGGTGAAGCTTGCCTTGCCACTACCTTTAAGGATGACCCCTGGAGAGAACATAGGCAAGGGTCAGAGGTTAACAGTTCAGCATGTAAACACCTCTACGTTCAAGATAAGGTTCTCTCCTACCAGTTCCATATTCTTCCATCTCAGTCTCCACTTCGAAGTCCCCAAAAGATTCACGTAGACGGAACCGGGTCAAGTCGATCATTTGGGTTGCACAACCAGTTTTGTCAGTCTAGGATGAATGAGTAGTTGTAGGTCAGCTTAGCTCAGCTACAAAAACCTCAACATTTTGTCCACAGTAACAATAAAAACACTTACTTTGATAAGATACACCTCGCAGATATTACTAGACTCATATAACCAGTAATATTGAACGGCAATTCTGCAAACTTTCGCAGTGACAGACCCCAGCACTGGTTTTCCATAAGTGTATCTACAAATAAAGGTCACCAGAAGACAGACAATTAACTGTTCCAAAAAAGTAGAAACAGCTTTGAACATGAGCAAGTATCAAACATGGGACAGTCTTTAAAGTAGTCTATGCAACACACTAATTAAGGCTTAATATTCTGTCCATATAGTGTCCCAGTTTACATTATCATCTTACTGTCTATCATCTTATGCACTTACTTTCCACAAACTCTCAGTGTTGCTTGCTTGTCCAGAATAGTGATTGTTTGGGGTAGATAGACTTTGACCTCATATTTGGGTAAAACTGTAAAAAAAAATACATAATGTTATTTCCTCATTGTCTATTAACTACACCAAAAACATGGAATCACCATGTAAAAACAATATAATCTGATTTTTTTTATCCCATGCCAATTTCCTCACCATATTCTTTGATGTCAAAGGTTTGGGAAGTTTGCTCTCCCTTCTCATTCCATGCAGTGATGATGTAACTTCCTTGCGTTGCCTCTGTGGACATGGGGTGGGACAGGTCCAGAATTCCACTCACTGTTGACTGGTTCAACCACTGAGCAATGCGGTTGGAGTTTGGGTCCTGTATACAGATTCATAATAGGTTGAAGGAAGGTATTTTTGTTATAGAGACAGGCGTTGTATAAAATCATGCCACAGTACATATTGGCAGGTAAAAAAAAAATGTATATACAGCTTTGGTTTTTAGTTGCAATGGATTTTAAAATTGGTCTCACCTGAAGCTCCACTGTTAGATACTAGAAAAGAGAAAAACATTCAGCATTTAGCCCCAAAAAAACCTCAGACTTCATTACTTCCCAAAATTGTTTTTACCGTAAGCCTAAAGGGAACTACTATCTTGTTAAAAAAAAAAAAAAATGGGTTTGAAACATTAGTTTCACGACTTCCCAAAACAGTTTCTACAGTACAGGCATCTTTATCTACAGAGTTACAGTAGAGAGCAAATAAACTCTGACCACGTTTGCCGAGCCAGCTACACGGTCTGTCTGACCCAGACAATACTGAAAGAGTAACTTACCATCTGATTGAATGACAAGAAACTGGCATCCAGCGAGACGATTCGGAACTTGACTGGAAAAGGGGTAGAAACATTTGTCTATATAGTATCTGTCTATGTACAGTATATCCATCATCCATTTCAGGAAGGACCTTTCTAATGGCCTCACAAATATACTGTAAAGTAGACAGACATTTCAGTGTTCATCAAAGATTGTATCTAACTACCTGTCTGTCCAGGTTTGTAGACTGGTTTGTCGGTCTGGAAAATGGTGAGGAATCTTTTAGGCTTGATAAGGATCTTGGTCTTTTTACTCATCTCATCCTTCCTCCCCTTGATGCTGACATGGACAGTGGCCACACTGTCAGTCTTCACTGGGGGTACCTACAATATGAAAAACAGAAGAATGGAAGCTTGGTAGAACTTCTACAATCCTCTAGCCCCTTAACCAAAGTATGTCTCTCCGACTGAGTAGCTTGAGAACAGAGGGCTTTTTGTTAAGTGGTAGATAACCTCAGCATAGCAAAGTATGATTAATATAACTGCTATTGCCTTTCATAGGTTGGATCATTTTCAATACAACACCCAGCCTGTAATCCAAGTTGAATTCCACAAAACATGATTGACTACTCAGAATAAAATAATGAAGTGTTGAATGAATGTGCATAGCTAGCTTGAGTCTAGTAAGAATTGTGTTATTTAGATGGTGGTAGAGGATGACCAGTACTAGTTTCCATAGTATTATAGAAGATCCTGATATATAGCGCATCACATCGTTGTGGAACTTTGCAGTTAGAAATGTCATACATAGGGCTGGCATGATTCCTTAACCCACATGTCAGAGAGGCATGTTGGTTCTACATGAAATATTTATATCAGAGTGGTCCACAACGTTGTAGCCTGCTGAACACAGCACAGTTACAGCTGACCTGGAAGGAGATGCAGCGATAGAAGTCCTGTGTTACGTCTTCCTCCAGTAGAATGGTGCCGCTGCCACCCTCCATTTCCAGCGACACCTTCAACAACAGAGGCTCTGTGGCTTGGTGGACCTGAGCACAAAGTTTCTCTGTGGTCCCTCCTACCACCTCCGAGCTGACCGTCACCAGGTAAATCCTAAAAGGGGAAAGAGTCAGCATGAATGCAGCTGTGGTAATAATATTTAAGTGGCAGTGTACTCAAACAGCTCTTTAGTTCCTTTGTACCCTACTGATTTTTTAAAGTTGGGGACAAAGTGACCTTATTTGTCTCTGGCTATGTGCCCCACTCAGTCCAATGGATGGCACAATTGATTCTGTTTTGGAGAGTGTGGGAATGGATACCAATGAGTTGTTCAGTCATGGACTGTCAACCATGTGTTGGGGATGATTAAACAGAGGGGAAGTGAAGGAAATCAGACCAAAAGGGGGAAGTGTTTCAACATCTAAGATCCACATACAGTGCATTCATATTCAGACCCCTTTACTTTTCACATTTCTTTACTTTGGACTTATACTAAAATGGCTTAAATAAATGTTTTGCAGCAATATAATTGAATTTACCACAGGTAGATGCCAATCAAGTTGTAGAAACATCAAGGATTATCAATGGAAACAGGATACACTTGAGCGCAATTGCGAGTAATTTATTAATTTAACCAGGCATGTCAGTGAAGAACAAATTCTTATTTACAATGACGGCCTACCGGGGAACAGTTGAGTGGCCCAGCCAGAGCCCTGACTTGAGCCCAATCGACATCAAAGGAAAGACCTGAAAATAGCTGTGAAGAGATGCTCCCCATCCAACCTGAAAGAGCTTGAGAGGATCTGCAGAGAAGACTGGGAGAAACTCCCCAAATACAGGTGTGCCAAGCTTGTAGTGTCATACCCAAGAAGACACAAGGCTGTAATCATGGCCAAAGGTGCTGCGACAAAGTACTGAGTACAGGGTCTGAATACTTACATTTGAAGTCAGAAGTTTACATACATCTTAAAGTATTTGTCTCAGTTTCACAATTCCTGACATTTAATCCGAGTAAAAATTCCATCTTAGGTCAGTTGATCACTTTATTTTAAGAATGTGAAATGTCAGAATAATAGTAGAGTGATTAATTTCAGCTTTTATTTCTTTCGTCACATTCCCAGTGGGTGGGAAGTATACATACACTCAATTAGTATTTGGTAGCATTGCCTTGCAATTGTTGAACTTGGGGCAAACGTTTTAGGTAGCCTTCCACAATAAGTTGGTTGAATTTTGGCCCATTCCTCCTGACAGAGCTGGTGTAACTGGGTCAGGTTTGTAGGCCTCCTTGCTCGCGCATGCTTTTTCCAGTTCTGCCAACATATTTTCTATAGGAAAATGAGGTCAGAGCTTTGTGATGGCCACTCCAATACCTTGACTTTGTTGCCCTTAAGCCATTTTGCAACAACTTTGGAAGTATGCTTGGGGTCATTGTCCATTTGGAAGACATTTGCGACCAAGCTTGAACTTCCCAACTGATGTCTTGAAATGATGTGGATATATTGAAGCAACGTTTCCCTACCTCATGATCCCATCTATTTTGTGAAGTGCACCAGTCCCTCCTGCAGCAAAGCACCCCCACAACATGCTGCCACCCCCGTGCCTCATGGTTGGAATGGTGTTCTTCAGCTTGCAAGCCTCCCCCTTTTTCCTCCAAACATAACGATGGACATTATGGCCAAACAGTTCTATTTGTTTCATCAGACCAGAGGACATTTCTCCAAAAAGTACGATCTTTGTCCCCATGTGCAGTTGCAAACCGTAGTCTGGCTTTATGGTGGTTTTGGAGCAGTGGCTTCTTCCTTGCTGAGCGGGCTTTCAGGTTATGTCGATATAGGACTCATTTTACTGTGGCAATACTTTTTTACCTGTTTCCTCCAGCATCTTCACAAGGTATTTTGCTGTTCCGGGATTGACTTGCACTTTTCGCACCAAAATACATTCATCTCTAGGAGACTCATCTCTTTGATTTTCCCATGATGTCAAGCAAAGAGGCACGGAGTTTGAAGGTAGGCCTTCAAATACATCCACAGGTACACCTCCAATTGACTCAAATTATGTCAATTAGCCTATCAGAAGCTTCTAAAGCCATGACATCATTTTCTGGAATTTTCCAAGCTGTCAACTTTGTGTATGTAAACTTCTGAAGCAATGGAATTATGATATGGTGAATTATAAGTGAAATAATGTCTGTAAACAATTGTTGGATAAATGACTTGTCAGGCACAAAGTAGATGCCCTAACCAACTTGCCAAAACTATAGTTTGTTAACAAGAAATATGTGGAGTGGTTGAAACACTTATGTTGCTGTCATTAACTTGGTTTATGTAAACTTCAACTGTATGTAACATGTGAGCGTTCTCTTTAATTTGCAAACATAAAAACAAAAAACAGGGTTTACTGTGTCTTTATGGGGTACTGTGTCTAGATTGATATTTTTTATTAAATCAATTTTAGAACCAGGCTGTAACTTAACATTTGTTAAAAGTCAAGGGGTCTGAATACTTTCTGAATGCACTGTATAACAGCTATCACAAGTAGGATTTTTCAACCCATAAATCTATAGTTCAATTTGCCAGCATGTCTCATAACAAATGAAAAGCCTCACATGCAGAGAGAGAGGTGCTGTATGAATAACAGTGATGTCCTGTGGCCTTACCACTATCTTTTTTTGTATTATTCACAGAGACAATATCAAGCATCTATTCAGTTGTCAGTGCAGTGAGCATAGAAAATACTGCTTTATATTTAATATGTTTAGAACGAAAATATTTATATAGTTTAGGTTGGCTATTCTACACCTGCATAGCGTGAAGAATTCAGAGTATAATTAATTCCTACATTTGAAGTCTGTTGCATCCAGCCAGACATGTAAATATAGATGATAGATGATGAAATAGATGATTGTGTGTTTAATCTACTGCTTTCTACATCAAATGTTTTTTTAGTGTACTTACGATTTGAAGGTGCTCGATGTCGCGGTTTGTATAATCACTGATGTGATCAATACAAAGAAAAGTAAATTGAGAGCCATGGCTTCGGTAAACAGCCAGTCTTCCTCCGCACTTCGTGATACTCCCTTCTCTTCCTCGTCCAGGGAGATTGTCAGGAAAGTTGCACAAACGGTGCTATATATACCCAAATGCACCCTCCCGTGTCACTCCCTTCCAAATAGTTTGGAACACTGCAGCCAGCTCCCGTTTCCTCCCAATTACCGCTGAAGTCCTCAACTAGTCACAGCCCCCGACCAATGGGATGGTCAGAATGATGATGAAATCACCTCAGGCTATTTTGGCCGGAACACCTGAGAGAAGAAATACCTATGTAGCCTGGCTAACCTGTCGATTTAGTCCACCTGTCAATTTAGCCATTATTCATGTGAAAAGCCACCATAGCCTACAGCTTTCTGCTTTGACTGATAAAATGCAACATATTAGCTAACCAACTTTACTTTACTATTGATATTTTTGACAACTTGTACTTTTACTTCACTACATTCCTAAAGAAAATTATGTACTTTTACTCCATATATTTTCCCTGACACCAAAAAGTACAGGTTACAGTTTGAATGCTTAGCAGGACAGGAAAATTGTCTAATTCACACACTTATCAAGAGAAGATACCTGCTCATCCCCATACTGCCTCTGATATGGCGGACTCACTAAACACATGCTTCGTTTGTAAATGATGTCTGTAAATTTAAAAAAACAAGACAATCATGCTGTCTGGTTCCATTTATACTTGTACTTTTTCTTTTGATACATAAGTATATTTTAGCAATTACATTTACTTTTGATAGTTAAGTATATTTAAAACCAAATACTTTGAACCTTTTACTCAAGTAGTATATTACTGAGTGACTGTCACGCCCTGACCATAGTTTACTTTGTATTTTCTATGTTTTGATTGGTCAGGGTGTGATCTGAGTGGGTATTCTATGTTTCATGTCTTGTTTGTCTATTTCTATGTTCAGCCTGATATGGTTCTCAGTCAGAGGCAGGTGTTCGTCATTGTCTCTGATTGGGAACCATATTTAGGTAGCCTGGGTTTCACTGTGTGTTTGTGGGTGATTGTTCCTGTCTATGTGTTTTTCACCAGATAGGCTGTTTTAGGTTTTCGTTACGTTCATCACGTTCTTTATTTTGTGGTGTTTGCATTAATTTGTGTTTTACGTTTGTTCATTAAAACATGGATCGCAATCTACACGCTGCATTTTGGTCCGACTCTCCTTCTCATACAGAAAACCGTTACAGTGACTTTCACTTTACTATTCATTTTCTATTAAGGTATCTTTACTTTTACTCAAATATGACAACTGGGTACTTTTTCCACCACTGGTTATTCTAAACATTTGTTTCTTGGTGCTAAAATTAGTCACATGTCAATGTGAACAGTTGTTATGCCATTATAATGTGGATATCAGGCCCCATGTTCCCCCAGGAATGAAGAGGAGTTAGTTAAAAATGTGGATATCATGGGGAGAGTTTTCCATTAGCCAACCATGGCTGATATAAATAATATGAAGATGGTGAAACTAAAACAATGACATTCCCTAAAGAAAATATGCATGCTTGCTCGTCTTGAAGTATTATGATTTAGTTTAGTTTACTAGGATCCCCATTAGCTGTTGCACATGCAGTAGCCACTCTTACTGGGATCCACATAAAATACAGTCACATCTGAAATGTATTAGCACCCTTGATAAAGATGAGCAAAAAAGACTGTATAAAATAAATAATAAACACTGAGCTATAATGTAAGCGCAATTTTTTTCTGAAAAAACTATTTACTTTAACAGCTATTGTTTTTGAAATCTTAAAAATATAGGTGTGGCCAGTCCTTGCAACCATAGCTCTGTGTATGGATGCAGAGAAGTTCTCAACTAGTCGCAGCCTTCTGACCAATGGGACGGTCAGAATGACGACCAAAATACCCCCCAGGCAAAACATTTTTTTGACACATGTTGGCAGTAACACTTGAGAGAAGAAATACCTGTTTAGCCTGGCTAACCTGTTGATTTAGCCCACCTATCGATTTAGACATTAGCCATGAAAAAGCCACCATAGCCTACTGCTATGTGCTTGGTCGGATAAAATGCAACATATTAGCTCACCAATAGCATATTTATTTCCCATTGTGTGAGCAGGAAATGTCCTTTTCTAGTTTCACTATCTTCATATTATTTATATCAGCCATGGTTGGCCTATGCAAAACTCTCTCCATGATATCCACATTACTGACTCATTGAACAGTAAACCTAGTGGATCAATATACAACAACAAGTGTAATTTCATACAATGGCTATTGTATGCTCCAGTGCAGGAGGATTGGGCCTCTTGTTATTCTAAACATTTGGATCTGGGTGCCGAGATTAGCCTCCGCAATCCAAAATGTGTTGTTAGGAATAATGTGGATATCAGGCCATGTTCCTTCAGGAACTAAGAATATTAAGTAAATAATGTGGATGTCATGTAGAGAGTTTTGCATAGGCCAACCATGGCTGATATAAATGATATGAAGACATTGTGAAACAGGAAACGCTGTATGCTTTCTAGTCTTGAAGTATTATGGTTTAGTTTCATTTAGTTTATTAAGATCCCCATTAGCTGCTGTAACTCTTCCTGGGGTCCAACATAAAACTTAACAACCCCTTGGGTTGTGCCGTGGCGGAGGTCTTTGTGGGCTATACTCAGCCTTGTCTCAGGATGGTAAGTTGGTGGTTGAAGATATCTCTCTAGTAGTGTGGGGGCTGTGCTTTGGCAAAGTGGGTGGGGTTATATCCTTCCTGTTTGGCCCTGTCCGGGGGTGTCCTCGGATGGGGCCACAGTGTCTCCTGACCCATCCTGTCTCAGCCTCCAGTATTTATGCTGCAGTAGTTTATGTGTCGGGGGGCTAGGGTCAGTTTGTTATATCTGGAGTACTTCTCCTGTCCTATTCGGTGTCCTGTGTGAATCTAAGTGTGCGTTCTCTAATTCTCTCCTTCTCTCTTTCTTTCTCTCTCTCGGAGGACCTGAGCCCTAGGACCATGCCCCAGGACTATCTGACATGATGACTCCTTGCTGTCCCCAGTCCACCTGGCCGTGCTGCTGCTCCAGTTTCAACTGTTCTGCCTTATTATTATTCGACCATGCTGGTCATTTATGAACATTTGAACATCTTGGCCATGTTCTGTTATAATCTCCACCCGGCACAGCCAGAAGAGAACTGGCCATCCCACATATGCTCTCTCTAATTCTCTCTTTCTTTCTCTCTCTCTGAGGACCTGAGCCCTAGGACCATGACCCAGGAATACCTGACATGATGACTCCTTGTTGTCCCCAGTCGACCTGACTGTGCTGCTGCTCCAGTTTCAACTGTTCTGCCTTATTATTATTCGATCATGCTGGTCATTTATGAACATTTGAACATCTTGGCCATGTTCTGTTATAATCTCCACCCGGCACAGCCAGAAGAGGACTGGCCACCCCACATAGCCTGGTTCCTCTCTAGGTTTCTTCCTGGGTTTTGGCCTTTCTAGGGAGTTTTTCCTAGCCACCGTGCTTCTACACCTGCATTGCTTGCTGTTTGGGGTTTTAGGCTGGGTTTCTGTACAGCACTTTGAGATATCAGCTGATGTACGAAGGGCTATATAAATACATTTGATTTGATTTGATTTGACATACAGTCACATCCAAAATGATTAGCACCCTTGATAAAGCAAAAATTACTATAAAATAAATTATACAAATACTGAGCTGTTATTGTATGACCACATTTATATTATAAATCAATTATATTATTTATACTAATACAATTTCCTGGTAATGGCTTAAACTATCCAAGGAGGTTCTATCAAAATAACTATATTAAAGTAAATGAAATCAACACATAAAACCAGACACTTTATCCTTTCAAACCCTTCATTCTATGTTGTACAATCTAACAAGTAAGTCATATCGTTACACACATGCTTCATTACACAATTTCATTCATGGAAATACTATCATCATAATAAAGCTTAAGTCTACAGGCAAGGTATTACTTCTGTCAATGTGACACATACACAAAGGATCTGTAGACACAAGAGGTAAATACATCTCAATGTTTAACCATTGTTTCCATAGCTCTTACCACAATGGGGTTGCATTGACATACAGTACCAGTCAAAAGTTTGGACACGCCTACTCATTCAAGGGTTTTTTCTTTATTTTTACAATTTTCTACATTGTAGACTAATAGGGAAGACATTAAAACTATGAAATAACACATATGGAATCATAAAGTAACCAAAGAATTGTTAAATTGTCACGACTCCGACCGAAGGACACTCCCCTTCCCGTTCGGGTGGCGCTCGGCGGTCGTCGTCGCCGGCCTACTAGCTGCTACTGATTATTTCCTCCCCCTCCTTATGTGTTGATTGTGTGCACCTGTTTTGAGTTAGGTAGTAGGCTTTATTAGTCAGCCGGCCCGCAGGGTTCCTTGTGCGGGATTAATTATTGTGATCGTCTGTTTGGTGTACTTGTGTGCACGTCTATTGGGTTTTGTGGTTTCCCATTTTGTGGGTTTTTCCCTGGACAGTTTAAGTCCCCCTGTTTGGGGCATTTGTTTGTTCAGTACGCCCTGTGTTTTTGTGAGGGTTGGCTTATGTTCAGCGTTTATTCAGTGCATTAAAATAGCACTCCCCTGAACTCTCTGCTTCCTGCGCCTGACTCCTCACCCACTTCACTCAGACCGTTACATAAATAAATCAAAATATATTTGAGATTTGAGATTCTTCAAAGTAGACACCCTTTGCCTTTGCACACTCTTGGCATTCTCTCAACCAGCTTCACCTGGAATGCTTTCCCAACTTTCTTGAAGGAGTTCCCACATATGCCGAACACTTGTTGTCTGCTTTTCCTTCACTCTGCGGTCCAACTCATCCCAAACCATCTCAATTGGGTTGAGGTTGAGTGATTGTGGAGGTCAGGTCATCTGATGCAGCACTCCATCACTCTCCTTCTTGGTCAAATAGCCCTTACACAGTCTGGAGGTGTGTTGGGTCATTGTCCTGTTGAAAAACAAATGATAGTCCCTCTAGGTGTGATGGGATGGCGTATTGCTGCAGAATGCTGTGGTAGCCATGCTGGTTAAGTGTGCCTTTAGTTCTAAATAAATCACAGACAGTGTCACCAGCAAAGAGTCCATCAAACCTCCTCCTCCATGCTTCACGGTGGGAACCACACATGCAGAGATCATCCGTTCACCTACTTTGCATTTCACAAAGACATGGTGGTTGGAACCAAAAATCGCAAATTTGGCAAAATGACAGGTTTCCAATGGTCTAATGTCCATTTCTCATGTTTCTTGGCCCAAGCAAGTCTCTTCTTATTATTGGTGTCCTTTAGTAGTGGTTCCTTTGCAGCAATTTGACCATGAAGGCCTGATTCACATAGTCTCCTCTGAAAAAGTGATGTTGAGATGTGTCTGTGTCACGTGGGACTAGGTGGGTGAGGAAGGAATCAGGCGCAGAGAGTTCCACTGGGAAAATATGCACTTTAATGAGGCACAAAATAACAAGCCCACAACACAGGGCGCGGACAATAATGTGGACCACCCAAAACACAGGGTGCCAGGTCCAGAAACACGAACACCTCTACCTAACGCACACACGTAACACAAATACAATCCCGCACAAAACAAGGGCGGGTACACGTACTTTAAATAAGGAAGTCCATTAAGCACATACAACAGGACACAGGTGAAACTAATAAGACAAAACAAACAGACAACGAAAAAGGGATCGGTGGCGGCTAGTAGGCCGGTGACGACGACCGCCAAGCACCGCCCGAACAGGCAAGGAAGCCAACTTCGGCGGAAGTCGGGACAGTCTGTTTCTTGAACTCTGTGAAGAACTTATTTGGGCGGCAATTTCTGAGGCTGGTAACTCGAATGAACTTATCCTCTGCAGCAGAGGGAACTCTGGGTCTTCCTTTCCTGTGGATGTCCTCATGAGAGCAAGTTTCATCATCGTGCTTGATGTTTTTTTGTGACTGCACTTGAAGAAACTTTCAAAGTTCTTGAAATGTTTCGCATTGACTGACCTTCATGTCTTAATGTAATGATGGACTGTCATTTCTCTTTGCTTATTTGAGCTGTTCTTGCCATAGAATGGACTTGGTCTTTTACCAAATAGGGCTATCTTCTGTAGACCACCCCTACCTTGTGACAAAACACAACTGATTGGCCCAAACACATTATGAAGGAAAGAAATTCCACCAATCAACTTTTAAGAAGGCACACCTGTTAATTGAAAGACATTTCAGATGACTACCTCATGAAGCTGGTTGAGAGAATGCCAAGAGTGTGCAAAGCTGTCATCAAGGCACAGGGTGACTACTTTGAAGAGTCTCAAATATAAAATATATTTAGATTTATTTATTATCAGTTGACCATTCTTGGTAGCTAAGGGTTAACTTGCGTTTGATCATGTTCAAATTGCATCTTAACTCCTTAAAGCTGGAATCAACGAGTCGTCTGCGATCCCCAGGACGCACCTCTTTTGTTATTTCTTTTGAAACCCAACAGCCATCCTTTTCGGGTGGAGACAGCATGCCTTTTCGGGTGGAGTTGATCCAGATCCAACACCAATGATGATGATGCTTGTTCAGTAGATCATGTCTAAAAAACATTGTCCCTGCAACTGGATCTGTTCATCTAAAACTAGCTACAGCTGACTATCCTGCTGTTTACATTCTAGCTCTCTCACGCACGCTCCCTCATCCCCAAGCACTCTCTCTCGCATCTATGCACTCTCCCACTCTCTCACAACCATAGATTGTGTATATACTGTATAAACAACACAAGAAGCGGGGGGAAGCCTGGGGTCATAGACGACTCGCTGATTACCACTTTAAATATGTCATTGAGTTAATTTGTCGAGGGGTAGCTATGTGTTTTATATCCCAGTTGAAAACTCCTCGGGAATATCAGTACCATAACCTAATCATTTCACCTTTCTGTCTTAATTGTCTTGTGTCTTATTTCACTGGACATCCCATGTCTCCCATAAATAGCAAGGCTTGGAGTAAGTTCTCATTTACCTGCATAGACCTGGCACAAGTCATTGGTGTTAACTGTTGTTTTGAGGGTGACATTTCAACAGTAGAATTATGTCAATGGTAACCAATTTTCAATATAGACAAAGGTTGTCTAAAATGTGTAAAATTGTGCCTTTGAAACTTTATATCCAGAAAAAAACTAATATGCAAACAAACTAATGTAAAATTATTATTTATTCAAGCACACATTCAGATGTATAAATAAAATCAGACATTTTCCCATTTCAACTTTGTTGTGCGGGGAGAAAGTGCAGCGAACACACGTTTGGGTGAGAAATAAACACACAACCTGTAGAATCTTTGATATGACATGGTGGGTCCAGTAAGAAGGTTATTCCTTAAGATGCGGCTGCTAGGTGTTTGTGTGTGGAGAATGCAAACTGAGGGAAAGGTTGTGTTCTGTTCACAGCACGTGACATGATGCCATACTAATGTCATGCCAATAAGTGTCTGGCAATGGACACTCTTTGGGCATAACACTAGTATGTCATCATGACAAACGCTTTGAGAATCCTAGCACCCATGGTGGAAACCAGTGTACTGTGAATGGGGATCAGGGAAAGTCATGTTCATGTTGATTTTTTTTTCAATTTAAAATGTTCTTGTTTTTCAATCAACCAACAAAACACAATCCACATTCACAGATGTGACAGGCTTAAAAAAATAAAAAATAAAAGTAAAAAAATATAATAATAATGATACATTTGAAAAAAAAATTTAAAAAAATGAAAGATTAAGAAAAATAACAAGTGTTTTTATTTTATTTATTTATTTTCCTTGGTGCATATATATATACATACAGTGCCTTGCGAAAGTATTCGGCCCCCTTGAACTTCGCGACCTTTTGCCACATTTCAGGCTTCAAACATAAAGATATAAAACTGTAGTTTTTTGTGAAGAATCAACAACAAGTGGGACACAATCATGAAGTGGAACGACATTTATTGGATATTTCAAACTTTTTTAACAAATCAAAAACTGAAAAATTGGGCGTGCAAAATTATTCAGCCCCCTTAAGTTAATACTTTGTAGCACCACCTTTTGCTTGGGGTATGTCTCTATCAGTTTTGCACATCGAGAGACTGACATTTTTTCCCATTCCTCCTTGCAAAACAGCTCGAGCTCAGTGAGGTTGGATGGAGAGCATTTGTGAACAGCAGTTTTCAGTTCTTTCCACAGATTCTCGATTGGATTCAGGTCTGGACTTTGACTTGGCCATTCTAACACCTGGATATGTTTATTTTTGAACCATTCCATTGTAGATTTTGCTTTATGTTTTGGATCATTGTCTTGTTGGAAGACAAATCTCCGTCCCAGTCTCAGGTCTTTTGCAGACTCCATCAGGTTTTCTTCCAGAATGGTCCTGTATTTGGCTCCATCCATCTTCCCATCAATTTTAACCATCTTCCCTGTCCCTGCTGAAGAAAAGCAGGCCCAAACCATGATGCTGCCACCACCATGTTTGACAGTGGGGATGGTGTGTTTAGCTGTGTTGCTTTTACGCCAAACATAACGTTTTGCATTGTTGCCAAAAAGTTCAATTTTGGTTTCATCTGACCAGAGCACCTTCTTCCACATGTTTGGTGTGTCTCCCAGGTGGCTTGTGGCAAACTTTAAACGACACTTTTTATGGATATCTTTAAGAAATGGCTTTCTTCTTGCCACTCTACCATAAAGGCCAGATTTGTGCAATATACGACTGATTGTTGTCCTATGGACAGAGTCTCCCACCTCAGCTGTAGATCTCTGCAGTTCATCCAGAGTGATCATGGGCCTCTTGGCTGCATCTCTGATCAGTCTTCTCCTTGTATGAGCTGAAAGTTTAGAGGGACGGCCAGGTCTTGGTAGATTTGCAGTGGTCTGATACTCCTTCCATTTCAATATTATCGCTTGCACAGTGCTCCTTGGGATGTTTAAAGCTTGGGAAATCTTTTTGTATCCAAATCCGGCTTTAAACTTCTTCACAACAGTATCTCGGACCTGCCTGGTGTGTTCCTTGTTCTTCATTATGCTCTCTGCGCTTTTAACGGACCTCTGAGACTATCACAGTGCAGGTGCATTTATACGGAGACTTGATTACACACAGGTGGATTGTATTTATCATCATTAGTCATTTAGGTCAACATTGGATCATTCAGAGATCCTCACTGAACTTCTGGAGAGAGTTTGCTGCACTGAAAGTAAAGGGGCTGAATAATTTTGCACGCCCAATTTTTCAGTTTTTGATTTGTTAAAAAAGTTTGAAATATCCAATAAATGTCGTTCCACTTCATGATTGTGTCCCACTTGTTGTTGATTCTTCACAAAAAAATACAGTTTTATATCTTTATGTTTGAAGCCTGAAATGTGACAAAAGGTCGCAAAGTTCAAGGGGGCCGAATACTTTCGCAAGGCACTGTACATACGCACACGTACTCAAAAATACAAATAAAAACACAAAACAAAACATATATAACACGTGCAGCAGCACTATCAAGGTTCTTATTAGCTATTTCTAGCCTTCGCTGAGACGACAGGCCAATAATTCAATTTTAGGTTTTACAGCACCTTACACAACATGTATCTGCACATTTCCCTAGTCACCCCGTTCACTCTGTCCAGTTTGAAATATAGTTGAATAGTGGAGACCAGAGTCTATCAAACTTGGGCTGTCTCTTGTGGAGGTCATAAGTGAGCTTTTCAAGAGGAAGAAAGTCAACAATCTGGTCAATCCACATTTTAAATGTAGGAGGGGTATTAGAGGCCCACAATAGCAGAATACATTTCTTAGCAAAATATGTAATAGTCATAAGCAAATTTTCTCTGTCAGGATCAAGAACAAAGTCCTGCTGGGCATTAAGAAGATAGATACACGGGGTCACATCAAACTGTACATCTAGTATTTTCTGTGCAGCAGTATGTATAGATTGCCGGAATCTGGTTCCACTTTCAGAGGTACATATTTTACAGTTAGGAGACATATCTATTTTCATTCTATGGAGTCTCAAAGGAGTATAATAAAATGTGTACAAAAATTTGTAGTTAGATTCTTTCATTTTTACATTAGTAGAGGTGCAGTATACCCTGTTGCAAACCTCCGCCCATAACTCATCACTGATAGTCAGACCAAGGTCCTTTTCCCAAATTATTTTCAAAGTAGTAAAGGAGGAGCCTCCTTTCTCAGAAAGGAGTCTATAGATGTAAGATATTTTGTCTTTAATGGATTGTGCTGTGACAAGAAGGGTTTCAACTTCATTCAACTGAGTTCTAAACCTCCTCTTGGAGGTAAATTAGGAAATTACATGTCTAATTTGAAGATATTTAAAAAAAAATGGGATCTTGGCACATCGAATTCACTGCAGAGCTCTTGAAAGGATTTCAGTGTAGTGGTTTTCTGATGAAATAGGTCTGAAAAGGTCCTGATTCCTAGAGTATGATTAAAGATTAAATTTGACATCCCTCAGGGCTTTTGGCAAGTCTGGGTTGCCCACTATAGGCGAGTGAGAACATATTTGGGAGGAAATGCCCAGGTATTTCTTACAGTCCCTCCACGCTAGTAGGGTACTGTAAATCACAAAGTCTTTGGCTATGTTGCCAACTTCACTAAAGTTATTAATGAATATAATTGAGCTTAAGGGCAATGAACCACAGGATTGGGCTTCTATCTGAATCCATGTTGACTCTTATCTGTTTGTGATCCATGTTAGCATGTTGCGGATTTGGGCAGACCAGTAGTACAATTGAAGGGAGGGAAGGGCAAGACCACCCTTAGATTCAGGTTTTGGTTAGTTGTTTTGAAAAAGGAAACTGGGAGATAGCATGGGAGCATCTGAAATAAGTAGTTCAGTCTAGGGAGGATGTTCATACGGATGACATTAATTCTTCCTATTAAGCTAATTGGGAGGGAGATCCAGGTTTGGAGATAGTTCTTGATTCGATCCAGGAGTGAAAGATAATTTTCCTTGAAAAGGCTATTCAGATCTGGTGTTATGAAGATCCCGAGGTATTGAAACCCCTCTGTTTTCCATTGGAAAGGACATAGTGTCTTCATAGAGCTGGTGAGTGTAATATTGAGAGGGTAGACAGTGGATTTGTTAAAATTGATCTTATAACCTGAAAACTTGCCATACTGAGCAATTGTGTCTAAAATGAGAGGGAGGGATTTCTCAGGGTTGGATATGTAGAGCAAGACATCATCCGTGTAAAGCGAAATCTTGTGCTGCATGCCGCCTGCAGAAACACCCATAATACTTGGATTGCTCCTTATCAGCTCTGCCAGAGGCTCCGCCCCCAACAAGTAGAGCAGGGGGGAAAGCGAGCACCATTGTCTTGTGCCCCGTTCCAGAGGGAATCTGTCAGAGTTCAGTCCATTAGTAGTCACCATGGCATTTGGATGAGAGTATAGTGATTTGATCCATTTAATAAAATTTGGACCCATTGAATTTTTCTAAGACTGAAAACAGAAAGCTCCACTCCATCCTGTCAAACGCCTTCTCAGCATCCAGTGAAGCCAGCAGGACAGGGGTCTTCTGTGCGTTTACTTGATCAATAATATCAAAAAGAGGGCGAATGTTATCAGAAGAGTATCTGTCAATAATAAATCCAGTTTGGTCCGTTTTATTATTTTGGCGAGCAATTTGGTAATTATTTTATAGTCGAAATCCAACAAGCTTATGGGCCGGAAGGACGAGCAGGATAGGGGGTCCTTGTCCTTTTTTAGCAACACTGTAATGCGAGCTGTGTGCATTGAGTCTGGGAGAACTCAGTTTTTGCACAAATCCTCCAGCATTGGCATGAAGATAGGGCGGAGCTGGGGCCAAAAAGCTTTGTAGAACTCTCTGGGGAATCCATCTGGGCCTGGGGACTTATTAGGTGGCATGGAGGTAATTGCCTCCAGGATCTCCTCAGGAGTGAAGGGAGAAATGAGATCTTCTTGGTCGGTCTCTGATAGTTTAGGTAGCGAGATTCCCCCTAGGAAAGAGTGGAGTTCTGCCTCCGTGTGTTTTCTCTCAGAGGTATATAGTTTGCAGTAAAAATCATGAAAAGTTAATTTGATATTTTTTGGGTCATATGTGACCTCGTCCTCTGCTGTTCGGATAGCCATGATTGTACGCTCTGACTGCTCCTTTTTTAATTGGTAAGCAAGCAATCTACTGTGCCTATTGCTATACTCATGGTATTTCTGTTAGTAAAGAAAACATTTTTTATATATCCCGAGTGTAGTCCAAATTCAGTTTGGCTTTGGCTGCTTTAAGATGACTCCAGGAGGTGCTGTCTGAGGATTATTTATGTATTTTTTCACAGCATTCCAGCTCCCTCTTAAGATCTAGCCTGTGTGCTTCCATTGATTTTTTCTTAGAGGAAGCATATGCAATTAGATGGCCTCAGTGTGGCTTTAGCAGCGTCCCACATTGTGGCTGGAGAAACAGGAGAATCTTTGCTGTCTTGTGTGTAGTTGTCTATCCTTGTAGTTACCAATGTGTGGAACGCTTCGTTTGATAACATGAAGGTGTTGAATTTCCAGCTCTTTGACCTCGGGATGTTTTTGCAGAGGTCAAAGCGGAGATGGACAAAGGCTTGATCTGAAAGTGCTATGGGTCCGATTGTACATGTGGCTGAATTTATGAAACTCTTTGGGATAAAAATGTAATCTATACGGGAGTAGGTGTTATGGACATTAGAGTAGTATGTATAGTCCATAGATGAGCTATTAGTCTCTCTCCAGATATCTATCAGTCCCATCTCTTTAGTAAGAGAGTTCAACATCTTTGCAGATCTAGGATTTGTGGTGGGGACTTGAGATGATTTGTCTAGGGCAACCCTTAAGGGTACAATTAAAATCTCCGGCCACCACGCCAAAGGAGACACAATGCTCATTGAACAGGGTTATCATTTTTGACATGAAGGCAGGAGTATCTGTGTTAGGGGCGTATATGTTTAAGATAGTAATTGGTTGACCATATAGTGACCCAGTTGTCAAAATAAATCTCCCCTCCGGATAAGATATGTTTTTATCAATTATGAATGGAACATTCTTATGGATAAGTATGGCTGTGCCTCTACTGTTTGATTTGAAAGATGAGAAATACACCTGTCACCCCCAAGCTCTGCGGAGTTTGGCATGTTCAGCATCACAGAGGTGTGTCTCTTGCAATAGCACGATGTCTGCTTTTTCCTTTTTTAGAGCATATAGTATCTTTTTCCGTTTTATTGCATGCCCAAGACCATGGCAGTTCCATGTCAATAGATTTAAGGTACTAGTCATCGTCATCGAACAGTAATCAAACTTTAGTGCAAGTCATTGCTGGGTAAAAGTGGATAGTAGTTACAGCTGCGTTCACATAAAAGGAAAATAAATGGTGTACATAAAATAATAATCTCTGAACACCCCAGCCGACACATCCCGTGGAATCTATTATTGGGCGCGGTGGTTGTCTGGCTGCTGGTGGGGGCCTCAGTGCTCGGTGAGCTCTCTCGAGTTCTATGGGCCTGTCGGTGGACCGGTGGAGCCACTCGGGAAGTTTGTCTTGCAGGCAGCGGATCAGTGGCATGTTTCCCTCTTCTTTTTCGCCCAGATTGAATAGAACACAATTATTCCTTCGCCCCCTGTTTTCCAGGTCCTCTGTTTTCTCTTCCAGATGCTCAATTTTCTTTTTAGCAATTGCTATTGTTTCCATGGCATCTGTCAATAAGTTTTCCATGGATAGGATTCGCCCCTCTGCCTCGTCCAGGCGCTCCGCATTTATGGTTATCTTGTTGTTGATGTCAGGTAAAGCGTTTTCCAGGATTGTCACCTTGACCCCTATCACACTGAGCTGAGAGTTAATGGCATCTAATTTAGTGTTTAGTTATGTACGTTGGGATCTCAACTCAGAAAGGATGTCTTCGACAGAGTGCGAGGTTTGCATTCGTTGTGCCTTGGGGGGGAGCGGGTTCTCTTGCTCCTGGCTAATGGCGCTAGTTTTTTCTGAAGCTAGCTTCTTCTTGGAGGCTTTTTCCGTCGCTAATGCTCGAGTCCGGGTAAAAATGTCACCTGTAGTGTCGGATTTTGTAGCCACCATGACTTTTTCTTACTAAAGCTAAATGAGTCTGAAGTTGGAGTGGAGGTAAGATTAGGAATTGGAAACTACTGGTGCGGAGCTCTTAGTTCATGCGGCCATCTCGTTCAAGGGTCACGTGATCCCCCCTCATGATGATTTTTAATTAAAACTCCGAAAACTAAACAATAAATGACAACGTGAATTTACAAAACCGAAACAGTACCGTGTGGCCCAAACACTCACACGGAAACAAACACCCACAATCCAAAAGTGAAACCCAGGCTACCTAAGTATGATTCTCAATCAGGGACAACAATTGACAGCTGCCTCTGATTGAGAACCATACTAGACCGAACTCAAAAACCAAACATAGAAAAACAAACATAGACTGCCCACCCCAACTCACGCTCTGACCATACTAAAACAAAGACAAAAACAAATGAACTAAGGTCAGAACGTGACAATGCCGGTACTCCCGGGCGTCACTCCCAGGCTCTGCTGCATCAGCCACTGCCAACACGTCAACCTTATACAGCCTGTGAAAACTTAAATATTTGTCTACGCAGTAATGGGTGAAATGTGGCAGCTGGCTTAGACAGAGGTCTGGTCCCTGACCGCAACACTTCCTCTCTCTGTCTGTAGGCATCTCCCTGCAGTTGCCAAGGTGCACCTGTGGTGGCTCACCATTCCGCCGGCGGTAAATCTCTAGGACAGGTATTACCAAACTGGGGTATGCGTACCCCCAGGGGTACACGCAATGACATCGGGGGTACGTCAAATCAAAATGTGATTCATTTTTTTTATATATATTTATTCTTCACATTTTCAAACAGTCCATTTATTTTTCAATGGGTCCATACATTTGGGTGAGGTTTTTTTCTTGACTGAGTAGCCTCGTTTCACTGCCAAAAATAAAATTAAACCATCTAGTGTTCAGCAAAATAACAACTAAATGTCAAATACAGGTAGCCTAGTCAAATAATTAACGTCCAATCACATTAACCGTTACTCTCTCGCAAGAATTCCACTAACGGTCCCTATGTAGCCAAACGTAGCTGCTGCTCATACCATTTGCTTGTAGCCAAATGTAGCTGCTGCTCATTCCGTTTGCGTGTATGAGCTTATTATTTGTATCTCAGTGCCATTTGCTTGGCTAGCTATAGCCTAATGTTAGCTCGCTAACATTGAACCTGGTTGCTTAGCTACGTGCAGATTCATGCAGGGTAGTAACGTCATGAGTTGGGATTATGGTTAATTGTTTACCTAGATAGCTAGCTACATGTCTTAACAAAAGATTCCACTATGCAAGTAACCATTTCAGGTGCGTTCGTAAATTCTGTCATGCCAGAGCGCAGAATAACTGCTTAATTTACGAACGCTCAACACCCATGGAATATGGCCGGTGTCAGTAACAGTCTACAAAAATGCGTAATTCAATTGTTGACAGCAGCACAGTTACAGTCCCCAACTTCTGGATAACATGAAAACAGCCTAACCAGCTCTGCTAGGGTGAGTAAAATGGTCAGAGTGGGGTATTTTCTAATTTGTGTCTGGAAGTAGCTAGCAAGCTAGCCAATATTTGCTTGGGTGCTTGACTGCAGTTGTGATGTCAGAACGTTCGGATCAACCCTACTCATCGGCCAGTTGCTCTGAATTATTTAGGAACATCATTTTTACAGCACAGTTGCAGTCACCAACGCTCTGGATAACATAGCAGCCTAACTAGCTCTGCTAGGGCGAGTAATGTTCAGTGAGCTGTTCTCTCATTCGTGTCTGGAAGAAGCTAGCAAGTTAGTTTGGGTGCTTGACTGCTGTTGTTAGTACAGAATGCACAGATCAACCCTTAAAGAGATGGGTGGGCTAAAACTTAAGATGGTGTGAGCGATGCTGAATGGGTGTAGACAAAGAAGGGCTCTCCAGTAGTAGTACCAAAACATTTTTAAAAAATTACTTTTTTTCAAAAGTGAGTTTACAAGTTTATCTACTTTCAAAGCACAATTACTTTCCCATCGTTGCTCAACTGTAGTGTATGATATGCCATTTTGTAGCACCGAGTCTCTACTTTTATTGAATGTAAAAAACACCATTTCAAATTTTGCTACATAAGACCAATTTAAGCCAGTCGGTCACTAAGTATTCAGCCACCAATTATTCTGTTCATACATCAACTATTTAAAAAAACAACGTTATTTTTGTTAAATATATAGGTATTTTCAACATAATACAAACCTGTGTGGCAGCCATTCTATCACGGAGAGCAAAACGCCTCTCCTCATTTCTTTTCTCGATGCACCTGCCTCTGCCCCCTGGGTCTCCCTCTAGCCCTGCTAGTTGGACTGCCATCATCAATTTTGTCCAACGCAACCTGTGCATACAATGAATGACGTTAGCTAGATGTCCTGCTATGTGAAAAATCTTCTTACAAACATTGGCTATTACTAGCTGTAGCTGCAATTGTGTCAAACTAGCTTTGGTTTAGCAAACGTTAGCAAGGGAACCAACAGAACACATCACGGAAAATCGAAAAGTTGGTTCAGAGATCGTTTTGATATTTCAATCTGCGTGTCCTGATCACGTCTGGTGTGAGTGGACAAAATCAACATGCGCGCGATGGCGCGTGAGCGGTCTGGTCAGCATGTTAGCATTGCAAAATAAATTGACACACACATTTTATTCAATCATTGCACCCACACTGCTCGCAAGCGTCTGCATTAGTAGTTTCACAGTTCCAGGCAAAAACACATTCTTGACTGGGCATTGACATCACATTACTAGTTTCACAGCCCCATGCAAAAAACACATTCTTGACCAGGTATGGACATCACATTACCAGTTTAACAACATTCAAGAACACACTATAGGCCAGGAATGTTGGTTGCATTACCAGTTTCACACTGTTTACTTCAGATACAATTTACTGGATTTAATCAAGTCAAACTTTGGGATTATTCAGTAAGAACAGCAAGCACATTAAAAACTAGTAGTAGGAACCAACATAATTCAATGTGCAAGGGTATATCGCAATATCCTTTAATCCTTCCTCTTAGCAAACACTATATTTATTAAGGTAAATGTGTGTGCTTGCTAGCCTTGAAGTATTAATGGTTGTGAAATTGTAGTACGTGATAGTGGTAATGACGGCAGTAGTCCTAGTAATGGTAGTACTTAAAGGTAGTTAGTTTGTGGTGGTTTGTAGGTGTGGACTTATTATAGTGGGTTATAGTGGGAAATTGTAATAGGCAAGCGTGAGTGCTAGTGCATTAATAGCAATAGAATGGGTTTTTAAATATTTCCATTTTTGTTTGTTATAATAGTCTGATTGTTCTGTGGCAGTGATTTCAGTTTAAAATGTTGAAGCTTGCATTCCACCAGCGAAATGAATGGAGATACAACAAGCTTTATCGTTTATAAAGTATGAATGGTGGCAAAAAGCTGTGTTGAGGAAATCTAAATTAAGTAAGTCAGCACATGTCAAAATTGGGTGGTTTTTGTAGTTGAAATGGATCAAGAGCAGTGGCGAAAACAATTTTTGCTCCATATTCTAAACTGAAGTCACTGCCACAAAACTTTCAGAATGTTTAAAAATATAATTAAGCTTAAAAACCCATTATATTCCTAATGATGCTATAGTACTTACTCTAACCTAACCTTGCCCACTATAATAACTACACACCTACAAACCAACCCAAAATAACTAACTTTAACTAACTCATAGCCTATGACAACCCTATTACCACCATTACTACAACTACCATTAGCTACGCCTACTGCCGTCATTACCACTAATACTACTATTTCACAACCATTAATACTTCAAGGCTAGCAAGCACACACATTTACCTTAATAAATATAGTGTTTGCTAAGAGGAAGGATTAAAGGATATTGCGATATACCCTTGCACATTGAATTATGTTGGTTCCTACTACTAGTTTTTAATGTGCTTGCTGTTCTTACTGAATAATCCCAAAGTTTGACTTGATTAAATCCAGTAAATTGTATCTGATAATAACTGGTAATGCAACCACCATTCCTGGCCTATAGTGTGTTCTAGTTATTAATGTGCTTGCTGCGCAGTAATATGAACAAAATGTGTCCACTTATAGTATTGTTTTTACTGAATTATCTCAAAGTGTCACTTGATGAAATCCAGTAAAATATATCTGAAGTAAACGGTGTGAAACTGATAATGCGACCTCCATACCTGGCCTATAGTGTGCTCTTGAATGGAGTGGTAAAACTGGTAATGCAAATAGCAACATTTGTTTTTGTCCAAGGCTCAACCAGTCTTCACTTGAACACCTAGCATCAAAGCATGAGTTTTGTCTAACCTCCAAAAGCTTCAAACACCAACACAGAAGGCAGACGTTTTACGTGCCCCCAACCGTTTTTTTGTTTGCAGCTTATTTTTTCTGAGAAGTCGGATGCGATCGAATAAATCCCCAATTCTGCTATAAAAAATATAATCTTAGGACAATAAAATGGATGAGTTACTGGGAAGATGAAATGACCAGCAGGACATTAAAAACTGTAACATCTTATGCTTCACGAAGTCGAGGCTGAACGACGACAATATCAACATACAGCTGGCTGGCTATGTGATGTTCCGACAGGATAGAACATCGGTGTCTTGTAAGACAAGGGGCGGCGGTCTATGTATTCTTGTAAACAACAGCTGGTGCATGATATCTAAGGAAGTTTCAGGCTATTGCTTGCCTGAGGTAGAATTTCTCATGATAAGCTGCAGACCACACTACCTACCGAGAGAATTTTCATCTATATTCTTTGTAGCTGTTTACATACCACCACAGTCAGAGGCTGGCACTAAGATAGCATTGAATAAGCTGTATTCTGCCATAAGCAAACAAGAAAACGTTCACCCAGAGGCGGCGCTCCTAGTAGCCGGGGACTTAAATGCAGGGAAACTTAAATCAGTTTTATAAAATTTCTATCAGCATGTTAAATGTGCAACCAGAGGGAAAAGAACTCTAGACCACCTATACTCCACACACAGATATGCATACAAAGCTCTCCCTCGCCCTCCATTTGGCAAATCTGACCATAATTTCCATCCCCCCTGATTCCTGCTTACAAGCAAAAATTAAAGCAGGAAGCACCAAGATCAATAAAAAAAGTGGTCTGATTAAGCAGATGCTAAGCTACAGGACTGTTTTGTTAGCACAGACTGTAACGATTGTCGTCGGGAGAAAGAGAGGACCAAGGTGCAGCGTGGTAAGTATTCATTGTAATTTAATAAAGAATGAATACTGAAACAAAACAAATACACGACAAACGAACAGTCCTGAACGGTGTAACAACACACAGAACAGAAAATAAACACCCACAACTCAAAAGTGAAACCAGGCTACCTAAGTATGATTCTCAATCAGGGACAACGATTGACAGCTGCCTCTGATTGAGAACCATACCAGGCCGAACACAGAAAATCCCAAATTATAGAAAAAAGAACATAGACAACCCACCCAACTCACGCCCTGACCATACTGAAACAAAGACATAACAAAGGAACTAAGGTCAGAACATGACACAGACTTGAATATGTTCCTGGATTCCTCCAACGGCATTGAGGATTACACCACATCTGTCATTGGCTTCATCAATAAGTGCATCGATGATGTCGTCCCCACAGTAACCATGCGTACATACCCCAAACAGAAGCCATGGATTACAGGCAGCATCCGCACTGAGCTAAAGGCTAGAGCTGCCGCTTTCAAGGAGCGGGACTCTAACCTGGATGCTTATAAGAAATCAAGCAATGCCCTCCGACGAACCATCAAACAAGTAAAGCGTCAATACAGGACAAAATCGAGTCATATTACACCGGCTCTGACACTCATAGGATCTGGCAGGGCCTGCAAACCATTACAGACTACAAATGGAAGCACAGCCAAAAGCTGCCCAGTAACACGACCCTACCGGACGAGCTAAACTACTTCTATGCCCTCCTTGAGGCAAATAACACTGAAACATGCATGAGAGCACCAGCTCTACGGGAGGACTGTGTGATCACGCTCTCTGCAGCCGATGTGAGTAAATTTTTAGACAAGTCAACATTCACAAGGCCGCTGGGCCAGACGGATCACCAGGACATGCACTGCAAGCATGCGCTGACCAACTAGCAAGTGTCTACACTGACATTTTCAACCTCTCCCTGTCCGAGTCTGTAATACCAACATGTTTTAAGCAGACCACCATAGTCCCTGGTGGTGCCCAAGAACACTAAGGTAACCTGCCTAAATGACTACAGACCCGTAGCACTCCCGTCTGTAGCCATGAAGTGCATTTAAAGGCTGTTCATGGCTCACATCAACACCATCATCCCAGAAACCCTAGACCCATTCCAATTTGCATACCACCCCAACAGAACCACAGATGATGCAGTCTCTATTGCACTCCACACTGCCCTTTCCCACATGGACAAAAGGAACACCTATGTGAAAATGCTGTTCATTGACTACAGCTCAGCGTTCAACACCATAGTGCCCTCAAAGCGCATCAATAAGCTAAGGACCCTGGGATTAAACACCTCCCTCTGCAACTAGATCCTGGACTTCCTGATGGGCCGACCCCAGGTGGTAAGGGTAGGTAACAACACATCCGCCACACTGATCCTCAACACGGGGGCCCCTCAGGGGTGTGTGCTCAGCCCCGTCCTGTACTCCCTGCTCACTGATGACTGCAATGCCAGGCATGACTCCAACACCATCATCAAGTTTGGCGATGACACAACAGTGGTAGGCCTGATCACCGACAACAACGAGACAGCCTATAGGGAGGAGGTCAGAGCCCTGGCCGTGTGGTGCCAGAACAACAACCTCTCCCTCAACGTGATCAAGACAACGGAGATGATTGTTGACTACAGGAAAAATAGGACAGAGCATGCCCCCATTCTCGTCGACGGGGCTGCAGTGGAGCAGGTTGAAAGCTTCAAGTTCCTTGGTGTCCACATCACCAACAAACTAACATGGTCAAGCACACCGTGACAGCTTCTACCCCCAAGCCATAAAACTCCTAAACATCTAGTCAAATGACTACCCAGACTATTTGCATTGCCCCCCCCCCCCCCACCCCACTGCCACTCTCTGTTGTCATCTACTCATAGTCACTTTAATTAACTCTACCTACATGTACATACTACCTCAACTAACCGGTGCCCCGCACATTGACTCTGTACCGGCACCCACCTGTATATATTGTTCTTTTTTACTGCTGCTCTTTAATTACTTGTTACTTTTCTCTCATTCTTACACATATTTTTTGGTTAGGGGCTTGTCACTGTTGTATTCGGTGCATGTGACTAATAAAATTTGATTTGAAGCTTTGTATTCCCGCCAAACCACCACCACAAATGCCCCTACACCCACTCAACCTTCCATGTGGGATCCAACACTGCTCTTGAACCATTTATGTTACAAACACCAAACCAAATTGTACATGTGCAGTCTGACTTAACTTAAATTGCTTCAACACAGCTTGTTGCTACAATTCATGGGTCTTTCAATAAACGAGGGTACCGGTGAGCATTTCTTGTTTAGAGCTGTTACAAAGTCATGAATAATAATTTGCCTTTTTTAAATTGTGAATACATTAACATATAAAGGGGAACATACTGTAGATGCATTCATTGTAATTCATGAGTTGAATCAAAACCTATGTTTAAACCCTTTCTCGTGCTGTCCGGGTAGCTGGTCAGACGATCCCGCAGGTGAAGAAGCCGGATGTGGATGCTCAAAAATGCTCATTATGTAAACAAATTTGTGAACAAAACTTAAGAGAATTAAGCTTTTTGTGCGTATGATACATTTTGGAATGTTTTATTTCAGCTCCTGAAACATGTTGCGTTTATATTTTTGTTCAGTATGCTTTAAGACAAGCTAGAGAGCACACACATTTTATTCAAGAAATGTACAGGAAACTGACAAAATAAAGGAAACACCAACATAAAGTGTCTTAATAGGGCGTTGGGACACCCACGATGCAGAACAGCTTTAATGGAGGGATGTGACACCATGCTTCCATGAGAAATTCCATAATTTGGTGTTTTGTTGATGGTGGTGTAAAATGCTATCTCAGGCGCTGGTCCAAAATCTCCCTTAAGTTTTCAATTGGGATGAGATATGGTGACAGACGGCCATGGCATATGGTTTACATCATTTTCATGCTCACCAAACAATTCAGTGACCACTCGCGCCCTGTGGTTGAGGGCATTGTCTCTCTTGAACAAGGCACATTCCCCATGGACATTAAACACACTAAAGTTATACCTCTGTATAAGAAAGGGATAAAGTCTGACCCTGGGAATTATAGGCCTGTATCTATAATCAGTGTAACATCAAAGATCCTGGAGAGAGTTGTACTCCAACACCATCATTATGTATGATTTTCAGTTGGATTTTAGAAAAACATACTCCACTGATTCATGTCTACTCAGTTGTGTAAAGTAACGAAGTAGAAATACTTTGTTACTGTACTTAAGTCATTTTTGGGGGTATCTGTACATTACTATTTATATTTCTGTCGACTTTTACTTTACTACATTAAAAAAAGTAGACTTTTACTCCGATACATTTCCCCTGACACCTTCGTTACTCGCTACAAAATCGAATCAATCTGAAGCTGGAAGAAAAAAACAAATGATGTTGGCAAAAAGATGCAAGCAACATCGGAGAGTCGGCACACTCATGGGTGAACTTGTTTTGCTAGGCAGCAGGCAACGACATACAGAGTTTATCCAATCCTCATCAGTTTGGGCAAATCCAAGGGTCCTAAAGTGTAAACCCCATCCACCTGGAGCCTGTCACTTGCAAAACAGTCATCCACTCAGCAGCACTTCGCCCATGTGTGTCCGAAATCGCACAATAATGTCCGACATCGCTCTACCACCACCGCCAGATGAGGACGAACACCCTTGGCTGTATCTAAAATAAATGTTTTCTTTTCTCGGAATGAAGGATTCATCCTACCGGATGAAATGTCTTATGTTTACCAAAAGTTCAGGAAATACTAGCGTTCAAGAACTCACCGTCGATCCTAAAAAAAACACATTAATGTAAGTCTACTGTTAGCTTGCTAGCTAGCTAGAATAACGTTAGCATGCTAATTAGTTAACCTAACATTAGCTAACCTAACTAGCCCACATTTGCGAATGCCACAAGCAGTGTTAGTTGATGCTAGCTAATCCTATATAGTTCACTAACTAGTAGCTACCTACTTTAGCTGGCTAAAATGTGCCCAGATTCAGAAGCTTTGTTAGCTAAAGCAATCTTTTTGCAAGACAGCGCCGATAGAGATGGCAGCTTCGATTTAAGTCCTTAGGAAACTGCAGTATTTTTGTTTTTTTTAGGTGGTATAATTTCTTAAGTGTTATTACATGCACCCGGGAAGAACTATTGGATATCAGAAAGATGTAAATTTACCAGAACAATCAGCACTACGACCAGGAATGCGACTTTCCCAAAGCGGATCCCTAGTCTGCACCTCCCAGGGCAATTGAACTGTTCCAGAGGCCGACCAAAAACAACACCGTTGGAGGAGAGGCTGCTGGAGCGGTCTTCTAGTGAGGCTTCGGATCCGCGCACACCACTCACCGCATCCGAGTATATTACTCACTAATGTCCAGTCCCTAGTTAACAAAGTCGACGAAATTAGGGCAAGAGTTGCTTTCCAAAGAGATATCCGAAATTGTAACATACTCTGTTTCACAGAGACATGGTTAGCTGGGGACATGATGTTGGAGTCCGTACAGCCAACAGGATTTTCCGTGCATTGCGCAGACAGGAACAAACATCTCTCTGGTAAGAAGAAGGGCGGGGTGTATGTTTCATGATTAACGACTCATGGTGTAATTGTATCAACATACAAGAACTCAAGTCCTTTTGTTCACCTGACCTAGAATTCCTCACAATCAAGAGATCTCTCCTCGGTTATCGTCACAGCCGTGTATATCCCCCGCAAGCGGACACCAAGACGGCCATCAAGGAACTTCACTGGACTTTATGCAAACTGGAAACCATATATCCTGAGGCTGCATTTATTGTAGCTGGGGATTTTAACAAAGCTAATCTGAGAACAAGGCTACCTAAATTCTATCAGCGTATCGATTGCAGTACACGAGCGAGTAACACACTCGACCACTGCTACTCTAACTTCCGCGATGCATACAAGGCTCTCGCCATTCCGCCTTTTAGCAAATCTGACCATGACTCCATCTTGTTGCTCCCCTCCTATAGTCAGAAACTAAAACAGGAAGTGCCCATGCTTAGGTATATCCAACGCTGGTCTGACCAATTGGATTCCACGCTTCAAGATTGCTTTGATCACGTGGACTGGGATATGTTCCGGGGAGCCTCAGAAAATAACATTGATGTACACGCTAACTCGGTGAGCGAGTTTATAAGGAAGTGTATATGAGATGTTGTACCCACTGTGACTATTAAAATCTTCCCTAACCAGAAAATGTGGCTTGATGGCAGCATTTGTGCAAAACTGAAAGTACGTACCACCGCATTTAATCATGGCAAGGCTACTGGAAACATGACTGAATACAAACAGTGTAGTTATTCCCTCCGTAAGGCAATCAAGCAAACAAAGTGTCAGTATAGAGACAAAGTGAAGTCGCAATTCAACGGCTCAAACATGAGACGTATGTGGCAGGGTCTACAGACAATCACTGATTACAAAAAGAAAACCAGCCCCGTCACAGACGTCTTGCTCCCAGACAAATTAAACAACTTCTTTGCGCACTTTGAGGACAATACAGTGCCACCGACACAGTCCGCTACCAAAGACTGTGGGCTCTCCTTCTCTGTAGCCGAAGTGAGTAAAACATTTAAACGTGTTAACCCTTGCAAGGCTGCCGGCCCAGATGGCATCCCTAGCCGTGTCCTCAGAGCATGCGCAGACCAGCTGGCTGGTGTGTTTATGGACATATTCAATCAATCCCTATCCCAGTCTGCTGTCAACACATGCTTCAAGATGGCCACCATTGTTCCTGTTCCCAAGAAAGCTAAAGTAACTGAAATAAATGACTATCGCCCCGTAGCACTTACTTCTGTCATCATGAAGTGCTTTGAGAGATTGGTCAAGGATCATGTTACCTCCACTGTATCGGTTACCCTAGACCCTCTCCAATTTGCTTACCGCCCCAATAGGTCCACAGACAATGCAATCACCATCACACTGCACACTGACCTATCCCATCTGGACAAGAGGAATACCTATGAAAGAATGCTGTTCATTGACTACAGCTCAGCATTCAACACCATAGCTTGAGACCCTGGGTCTCGACCCAGCCCTGTGCAACTGGCTCCTGGACTTCCTGATGGGCAGCCCCCAGGTGGTGAGGGTAGGAAACAACATCTTCACTCCGCTGATCCCCAACACTGGGGCCCCACAAGGGTGCGTTCTCAGCCCTCTCCTGTACTCCCTCTTCACCCATGACTGCGTGGCCATGCACACCTCCAACTCAATCATCAAGTTTACAGATGACACTACAGTGGTAGGCTTGATTACCAACAATGACGAGACAGCCTACAGGGAGGAGGTGAGGGCCCTCGGAGTGTGGTGTCAGGAAAATAACCTCTCACTCAATGTCAGCAAAACAAAAGAGATGATCATGGACCTCAGGAAACATCAAAGGGAGCATGCCCCTATCCACATCGACTTGACAGCAGTGGAGAAGGTGGAAAGTGTTAAGTTCCTCGGTGTACATATCACCGACAAACTGAAATGGTCCACGCACAGACAGTGTGGTGAAGAAGGCACAACAGCGCCTCTTCAGCCTCAGGAGGCTGAAACTCTCACTAACTTTTTACAGGTGCACAATTGAGAGCATCCTGTCGGGCTGTATCCCCAACTGGTACAGCAGCTGCACCGCCCACAACCGCAGGGCTCTCCAGAGGGTGGGTCTTCACAACACATCACCGGGGAAAACTACCTGCCCTCCAGGACACCTACAACACCTGATGTCACAGGAAGGCAAAAAATATCATCAAGGACAATAACCACCCGAGCCACTACCTGTTCACCCATCCAGAAGCCAAGGTCAGTACAGGTATATCGAAGCCGGGACAGAGAGATTGAAAAGCAGCTTCTATTTCAAGGCCATTAGATTGTTAAACAGCCACCACTAGCACAGAGAGGTGGCTGCCTACCTACAGACTTGATATCATTGGCCACTTTAATAAATGGAGCACTAGTCACTTTAATAATGCCACTTTAAGAATGTTTACATATCTCGCATTACTCATCTCATACTGTATACTGTATCCTTCACTATCTCTTCTTTACTATCTATTGCATCTTAGCCGCTCTGTCACTACTCATCCATATATTTTATATTTATATATTCTCATCCCATTCCTTTACTAGACTGTGCGTATTAGGTTTTGTTGTGGAATTTTTTAGATATTAGGTTTGTTGTGGAATTGTTAGATATTACCTGTTAGATACTGCTGCACTGTCGGATTTAGAAGGATAAGCATTTCACTACACTCGCAATAACATCTGCTAAACATGTGTATGTGACCAATATTTGACACAAGCTAACTAACTAGCTTCTGAAGTTTCCGAATCTGGACACATTTTAGTCAGTTAACGTTAGTCTAGCCAAATACCTTTTTTTTAAACACCCAGTCAAGCTAGTTAGCTAGCTAATGTTAGCTTTCTAATTTTAGCTAACACCCAGTTAGCTAGACATTTTATTATTTGTGTTAGTTGATAAAGTTGTTCTTAACTTGCTAAGTTATTGACATAACCTACTGACTAGCTAGATCAATGAACATATTTGTTTCTCATTGTAATATTAAATAGTCACTAACTGTCACTTAACTAATGTTGTTTATAGCTTTAAAATTAGGATCCTATACCTTAAGTATTTGGTGATGGTAGTTATCTAGTAACTGTTTTTCTCTTTTCCTTTTCTTATTTCAGAGAAAGCATGTACAATCTAGAAGAAAAAGAAGTGCACACCTATTTAGGCGAGGTGCTGGCTAGCAGAGTAGAACACTTGAAAATGAAGGAGAGCCGTACACTGAAGGAGCTCAGATGCAAAAATGTAATGTCCAACGTTTCGACAGCCAAGCTGTCTTCATCAGGGTATAATCACAAACACTGCGGGATGACTCGTTTATATAGTGTCAAAAGACACACAGGTGTCTGTAATCATGGCCAAGAGTGGCCTAATATCATTGGTTAATTCTCAAATATTAAAATGGCATACAAAGAACATACAAAAAACAAATGGATAGCATATGATCATAAATACATTTTAGACTACACAAGCTTACAAACAATTACAATGGCAAAGTCACAATAATCACAAGAATGGCATCAGTCTACGTTGAGACCGAAGGGAGCAAGGGTCTTTAAGTTAAAGATCCAGGCAGCCTCTCGTTTTAACAATAAATGATCAAGGTCACCCCCTCTCCTAGGGAGGAATCCATTTGTTTTTAACTTAAGACAGAGCTTCATTGGTGTTACTGCCCACTGTATAGACCCTGACAGTTTCAACAGATGCTCTGCAGCCCTGGCCTGTAAACGGTTGACAGGATCGCACACCTTTGATGTGTTGGCAGGCGCCCTAAATAACATCCATTCTGAGTTTGAAATCATGGTTAGGATTGTGAGAACAACAACAGACAACGGCTCTAACTTCTTGAATGCTCTCCATGTTTTTGATGAAAAGATGAAAAACAACGAGACAGTGGAAGCAGTGGGTGGTGAAGCAGCTCAGCCAGGACAGGAAGATGGCGAAGAGGAACAAGAGGAGAGTGAAGAAGTGGAGTTTGTTGATGTGGCAATGATCCTGAATGAAGATGATGGTTTTGAGTACCAGCTGCCGAAGCACCAGCGCTGTGCTTGCCACCGACTCAACTAAGTATCTACAGTCAATGCCCTGAAAGCAACATCCAGAAAAGAAAAAAAAAGAACATGTCCCGTTCAACATTTGGCAAGTGTCAAGCCCCAAGCACTTTGGTACAAATGAGTAAGACTTCGAGGTTCCAATGTAAGTAAGGATTATGTATGATTTTGTCATCATTTAAGTTCTTGAATGTTTAAATCTGTTGCAGTTTCCTGACCTTTTGCTTGGGGATTTATAACTGTTTCACATGTTGTAGCCATACACTAACATTGATCCATTTAGTCAACTACTCATCCAGCCATTGATTACTGTAGTTGAATCAGGTGAAATGGTTAGTGGTCCCCTTTGTATAGGGTTAGGAAACACAGTATTATTATATATATATATTTTTTTAATAGGTTCAATCCAGCTGAACTCACCTTCCTCACGGAGTATGCTGCCACCATGAGCCCAGTCGCAAAAGCCATCAACATCCTGCAGGCTGAAACCAATGTCCAGATGGGGTGGCTACTTGCAACTACCAACCTGCTCATTACAAATCAAGTTGTCCCTGAAGTACTGTAAGCCTCTGGTGGATGTGCTACAACTGAGACTGAAGAAGCGCTTCAGCCACGTTTCACGGCCCTGAGCTGATAGCCGCTGCAATCCTTCTCCCCAAATTCAAAACAATGCGGACAAAGGATGACGCCACCATCAGAATGGGTAAGACAACGTGGTAGATGAATAGTATTTTATTATTCATAAACAACTGTGTATAGTGTACATTTTGACACTTCATAGATTTGAGAAACACCCATTTAAAGTACAATCCTGACTTTGTGGTTCAGTCCAACGTGTAGCCTATTTACCCCTGTTGCTTGGTTTATATAGATAGGGGATGGGGATGGATGAATGTAGTCTCTTAACTGCATGATTTCTATTGTCGTCTTCTTTGTATTTCAGGAATGGACTACATCAAGGACCACCTGGAAGAACCCTTGCAGCAGCTAGGTGATGGAACCAGTTCATCTGATGAGGACTTCTTCTCTGCCATGAAAAAGTCTCAAGCACAAGAAAGCTCCAAACAGATGGACGGACACCTGGCCTGTTCAGCGTATCATATAGAGTTGCTCAAGTCCTTCCCGGCAGTCTGTAAGCTGTCTCTGAGGTTAAACACACCCTTACCTACATCAGCTGCCTGTAAAAGGCTGTCCAGCATTGCAGTACTTGTTTTCAGCCCCAAGAGAGCAAGGCTGGATTCCAGAAACTTTGAAAACCAGCTTTTCCTGAAGATGAACCGTAAATTCTTCAACTTCAAGTAATGACAGCTTAACGCTAGCAAGGACACGACTGCCTAATGCATTTTGTTAATTTATGTTTAAAATTCACAAGTTTTACCCCCAAGCCATAAGACTCCTGAACAGGTAATCAAATGGCTACCCGAACTATTTGCATTGTGTTTCCCCCCCAACCCCTCTTTAACGCTGCTGCTACTCTCTGTTTATCATATATGCATAGTCACTTTAACTATACATTCATGTACATACTACCTCAATTGGCCCGACCAACCAGTGCCTCCACATTGGCTAACCGGGCTATCTGCATTGTGTTCCACTACCCACCACCCCCTCTTTTACGCTACTGCTACTCTCTGTTCATCATATATGCATAGTCACTTTAACCATATCTACATGTACATACTACCTCAATCAGCCCAACTAAACAGTGCCTGTATGTAGCCTCGCTACTGTTATAGCCTCTCTACTGTATATAGCCTCGCTACTGTTATTTTTCACTGTATTTTTACTGTTTTATTTCTTTACTTACCTATTGTTCACCTAATACCTTTTTTGCACTGTTGGTTAGAGCCTGTAAGAAAGCATTCCACTGTTGTATTCGGCACACGTAACAAATCAACTTTGATTTGATTTATAGTTGTCCTTGTTACAAAGGTATGATCTAACACACCGATTTCTAATACAGTTCCATCAGTGGTGATGTCCTCATATTCCTACAGTGAGGTTGTGTGCAGTTCTATACATGTACAGAATTGTTTATTTTTTTAAGTATAGGATTCTATTTTTTCTAAAGCAAAGTGTCCTATTGTAAGTGCTTGCGTTTACTGGCTATATTCCTTCATTAAGGCATAATTCTATTTTGTCTGTAAGAGATGTATTTTGAAGTGCTGCCTATTTGAGAATCCAGTTGTTGTTTTTTTGTATCTGAGCTATTCTTGCATCTGTAAGACTACCTTTCAGAAAAGCTCAAACCAAATAAAAGGGCTGGCTGTTTTGCTTTTTGGATTTACAGCTCCTATGTTTCATACTTTAACTTTTGGAGCCAGATACTTAAGGACATCCAACAATGCTTAAAATAAGGAATTGAATGTACAACTTTTACTTTTACTCAAGTTTGAGTACTTTTTACACCATTGAACTTAAGTACATTTAACACCAGATACTTTTAGACTTTTACTCAAGTAGCATTTTACTTGGTGACTTTCACCTTTACTTGAGGTGAAAAGTATCTTTACTTTTACTCAAGTATGACAGTTGAGTACTTTTTCCACAACTGTGTCTACTTTAATTCACTGACCTCATCAGGAAAGAGATTGAGGGAAATCTCTGTGGAATGGTACTGCTTGACCTACAAAAGGCCTTTGATACAGTTAACCACTATAAAATGCAGTATAGAAGATAGTACTTAAGTATTACTACAGTAAAAGTACAGTATTACCTTTGGTAACATATAGATGATAGTGGCCCTTTTGGTTTCTCATTTTTGGGATTAGTATTGGTGCAGCAGAGAAGACTGCTTGTCACCAATCAATCAAACTACTGGGCTATAAAATGTTCCAACTTATTAGACTCACATGAGCAGAATGCCTGTAATATTGATAGCTGTGTATACCACATCATTTTCACAAGGGTATGGTGCTTCTGTATTGGTGGCATAGTGAAGTACAAACACAATAAAGAGTCTAATAGTAAAGTTAATCCAAACAACATAATATTCAAGTCTATCAAAGCATGATCAAAGTAGTCATATAGTGCTTAACAGAACTCCACCAATCCTTAGATAGAACCTCCATATGCAGCTTAGTCTGTCTAAAATGACAATGCAGTACTCTTTTGAATCACGTTCTTTCTGTGGCCTACCTACCGCCCCTGGTTGTGCTGGCTTGGCTTGGGCCTTGACCGCCCCGGCTCAGGAGCATGGTCATTGGAGAGAGCAAGGGGGGCGGAGGGGGTGACCCTGTGGTGACCTTGTGGGTCTGTCTGTCTGTCTCTTGGGGTTGGTAGTTGTTGGTACTTTAGAACCCTTTTCACACAATTGTGCCAACCACACCAGACTCTGCTGGCTCGGGTATGTTCTCCACACATTGTGCTTTCTAGCACAATTCTAGCATCTATGGCGAATGGATGAATACGTTACCAGGCCAGCCAAATACAGCTCGGCTTTGCTTGGCTCAGCAGTGTGAAAACGGTATATTATAGGAGGCTGAGGCCTGGTGTGGTTGTAACCCATTGTGATGGGCTCTGTGTGGGGTTCGACAGGAGGGCGAGACCCTGGAGTCAGAGACAAAACAGTTTGAGGACCTGGAGTTCCAGCAGCTGGAGAGAGAAAGCAGCCTGGAGGAGGAGAGGGAGACCATCAGCCAGCAGCTGCTGCAGGAGAGGGCTGAGTACCACACCAGCGTGGCCAAGAGGAAGGTAATGGACTGGACCACAATGGCTGCTCCTATCTATTCTGGCAACCCTCCATCATATCTGGAGCTGTGAATATGAATGTCTGTCAGAGAAACATCCTAATTTCTGATGATGGCCAAAAACCTTTCCAGGTTGAGTGTAAATAGTATGATTATTCACGTCAAGAATGGTGTTGGTGGGGATACCTGACAAAGACATGATAGACCATTACTGCTTTGTTTTTGGTGTAGTGTATATTTGTCATCTTGTTGAGTACCCCTTTAATTCAGCAGTAACGCTCTAAACATGTTTTCCAGGACAAGATGGCAGCTCTGGAAGGCCAGGCCAGTCAGCTGGGACAGCAGGCTTCTCAGGAGTGTGACAGGCTGGCTAAGGACAGGAACCTTACCCTGCAGATTCTCCATAAGGTAACATTACAATACAGTTCATATCTGTCCCAGCAGCCACTCTACAATCTACTCATATACAGAAATGACATTGTGAAACCACTTTTGACCATGAAACCACTTTTGAAAATAACTCATTTGAATCATTATCGCTCTCTGGTCTTGTTTGACAATGTGAGAATCACACACAAATACATTACCACATGCAGGGCAATGTGCCATGCCAGCCACCTCATATTAAGGCAATTAATTAAGAGCTCGTTGGCGGATTTCCCATTTGTTGACATTTCACTTCATTACTCGGCACATGTGCTGCCTTGTCCCCGGCTTGTCCTCTGCAGTGGCACATTTTCTAATTTGGTAAAGAAACTATGGCAATCCATAATCAGGACAGAGTCAGAGACTTACATACTTTCAGTAATGTAAGGTACAAGAAGCTATGTCTTAATACGAGCATACTGTAACCAGGGCATAGTGATGGGTGAGGTAAGCTGTCCTTTGGTCTTGTCACAGTCTCATGTGTTTCTGGTGTCTCTGTGTTCCAGGAGAAAGAGAGGCTATCGGCCTTAGAGAAGAGGTACCTCAGCCTTACCGGAGGAAGATCTTTCCCTAAGTGTTCCAGCACCATGAAAGAGGTGAGGGGTGTTTATCTTACCGACTAAGAGGTCACTCCTACAGATATCAGTTATCTATCATGACCCAGACGGATGAACGGACCTCCACTCGGATCACTTGTCTAAAAACCACACTCCTTAATTTGTGAAAGACCAACAAAGACTACCAACAAAAATTAACAATGGAGAAAATGCACTCCTAGATATTTTCATTTGCAAATAGTAGGCTACTAGATTTCTATGATACACCTGTTGTCCTCAATGATTTATTTCCCATGAGTGCAACCATGAGTCAAACTGCTTTGATCGGATAATTCAGATCCGACTGATGTATTTTTTGGGATTGGAAACATCTGCAATTTGATGGTGGATTGCACATAATATCTCAACTCAGGCCAGCGAGATACAAATCTGGCCTGAATCCCTGGGCTGCGTTGTTTATTCTGAAAACATGAACCAATTAGTCTCGTGCTAAACTCCCATTCGGACACAACCTATCAACCTGCGTTCTCATGCATTTAGAGCAAGTTCATTACATGAGATGCCTATCAGTTTCATTGTTGAATTGGATATAATGGGCTCTTTTAGACCACTGTAAACTAGCCCTATTAAACTGAGTATAACCCTTACAGGGGCACTCATTGTACATAACACCTATGTTTTTGTGATTGACACTTATTATCCCAGTACTGTATTGACACCTAGTGTAAGTTAGAGGGACACACACCGTAACTGTACACTACAGCAACAGGAGCTGAAACCAGTGTCCCTGACTTCCTATTGAAACAGGAATTGCTCCATATCAGCCAGACTGACCTGTTAGAGGACTCCCACTCCCAGCATCCTCTCTGCCGTCCCGCTGCTTCCTATTTAAGCGCCGCCTCTCAGTTATACCCAGGGGGCAGCCCGACAGAGGTAACCAGACTGTCAGTGTAACTGTTCCTGCATGACACCTGAGCTCACTCACTGTAACCCCCCTATGCACAGTCTATTCGTCTAAAACTTAAAGGCCCACTCTGTGATATTTACAGCTTTATAGGAAACCAAGCTCCGAGGCTGGTGTTTTTAATGTTGTTTTTTCATTAAGGAGTGGGTCTTTCAGAAGTCTGTGAGTTATGTCTTGTTACACCCAATCACTCCCAGCAAATTGCACCCCACCCCCCATATGTAAAAACACATTCGGTGTGAGGCCCTGGAAGTACAATACTGATTTGAATGCCGTCATTGTTTGTCTTTATGAAATACTTGGTCTGTTGGATGAACTATGGACATTTTAATTGATGTTATCTCTTCAACTTTTAGAATGGGGGAAAAAGCATAAACAACTCTTGCTACAACTGGGATGTTAAGATGCTGTGTTTGTGTGAAGGTTTAGCCAGAGGCTCACATGCACAGTGCTTTCTCTCATTGAAGTGTACTACTCTGTTTGGTTTGTGTAGTGCACTTCTTTCTCTCTATTAGCATTTTGCTATCCTTTGAAGATGGGTAGAGCTTGTTGACATCTCTGTTATTGTATTCTTTCACCACGTGTTTTCACTTCTCCAGCTCGATGTGAGCCTTGGAAATTATAGGGTAGAGAAGTGCTGTGTTCTTTGTTTTTTTCCGTTCATATAGTTGTTCGTGCTTTTCACACAAGCTTATGTGTTTGTTTTAAAAACACGATAAAACAGCAGCTTGTCCCGGAAGGTTGTAAAGTGTGTATCTGCACGAGCACATTTCTGATATGGGTGCACATCCGTGTGTGTATGAGTATTCATATTATGAAAAGGACGTGTCATGGAGTGAGCTCATGGCCTCTTGTCCTGTTTGGTTTGCGTTGCTTTGCGTTGGCTCTCAGGAGTACATGAAGCTCTCTGATGTCTATGAGATGTTTGGGAGTGATTGCCATGACACCCAACTCACCACCTCTGCTCAGCACGGCCTCTCGCTCACCCTAGATGCAGCTGTACCCTGCGAGGTACCATTGCCCTCTCTCGCTCACTATGCCTCTCTCTATCTCTCCTTATCACTTGCCCTCGGTTTCTGTTTCTCTCTTTCTCTCACTCCATCTTTTCATTCTTTCACCTGTCTCTCTAGCAGTCCGCTTCTAGGTAGCTTACTGTAGTGTATTGGCTTTCTGCTAAATGGCCCTGTCCTTGATATAATCAGCTCTTCTGCATTACTGAATGAGGATAATGGTACCAGACCTGGATCAACTACATACAGTGCATTCGGAAAGTATTCAGACTCCTTGACTTTTTCCACGTTTGGTTACGTTACAGCCTCATTCTAAAATGGATGAAATAGTTGTTTTCCCTTATCAATCTACACACAATACCCCATAATGACATAGCTAAAACAGGTTTTTAGAATAAATAAATAAAAAAAGTATTAAAAATAAAAAATAACATTTACATAAGTATTCAGACCTTTTACTCAGTACTTTGTTGAAGTACCTTTGGCAGCGATTACAGCCTTGTAAATACACCTGTATTTGGGGAGTTTCTCCCATTCTTCTCTGAAGATCCTCTCAAGCTCTGTCAGGTTGGATAGGGAGCATCGCTGCACAGCTTTTTGATGTTAGACCGGGTTCGTCCGGGCTCTGGCTGGGCCACTCAAGGATATTTAGAGACTTGTCCCGAAGCCAGTCCTGCGTTTTCTTGGCTGTGTGCTTACGGTCGTTGTCCTGATGGAAGATGAACCTTTGCCCCAGTCTGAGGTCCTGGAGCAGGTTTTCATCAAGGATCTTTCTGTACTTTGATCCGTTCATATTTCCCTCGATCCTGACTCGTCTCCCAAAAATGTAAAAAAAACTGTTTTCGCTTTGTCATCCATTTTAGAATAAGGCTGTAACGTAATCAAATGTGGAAAAGGGGAAGTGGTCTGAACACTTTCCGAATGCACTGGATGTCATATGCATTCAAGTACTTGCCAGTATTTTAGGTGAGCTTGATTTAGCTTGGGGCTTGCACTTTTGGAGCTTTTTCATTGATTCCATTGTACTAGGCAAACTGAAGCACAGCTCAAGTATTTGACATATGTATTTGAGCCAGGTGTGGATGGTACGATGGGTTGATATTATAGAAAGACTATCCATGTGTGAGTCAGGTTTACTGCCATCTATTTCACATGCTGTCCTTGTTGCTGCTGTTTTCCTCCCTGTTGACGTGTCCTCTGCCATTGTTTCCCTCTTTCCTTCTTTGCCCTTTGACCTCCTGTCTGCCTTACTATCTGTGGCTCCCTGAATGAAAGGAGTACGTGACTGTGGGCCAGTTAACTCAGTTCTTTGGGATGCCGAAGGTCGAGTCCTCCCCTACCTCTCCTCTCCGGCCCCTCCAGTCAGGAGCTGGAGACCCCGCCTTCTCCTGCCTCTCCTTTCGTCACGGCTCCTCCCCCTCTCTCTCTGTTGAGGTGTGTCTGGTCTCTCGCTCTGTTTCTTCTCACCCACCTCTCCTCCACCTCTCGTTTGAAGATGCCCTGAATGCCCCCTCTACCCCAGTGGCCAAAGCTGGTTGGAATGACGTCATTACAACCAGTTGTCAATCATGTTTGTAATTGGTTGTAAACTGGTTCTATTGACGTCATTTCAACCAGTGTTTCCCCATTGAGACACTTTTATGTTAGCATTTGCTGATATTTCAAGAAGATGAACATTGACACACACAAAAAACATAACATTTAGAAAAATATTTATATTTCTATCACTAACAGATCCTCTTATTTGCTCATTAATGCTTTATTTTCTTAATTATCTTCCTCCTCCACTCCCTTGCTCTGTCCACTCTGTTTTTTGCCTCTCTGCTGCCTCTTACTGTGGACTCTTAACTGCGGCCCTCCAGTATCAGCCAGAGTGCAGTAGGCCTCAAATCCCCACTCTCGATTTAGAGCAGTGGTACCAGGAGGTGATGGCTGCTGTGGAGAGCAGCCAGCTCTGCCCCCCTCCCCCTCTCCCAGCTAAACCTCTATCCACTCGCAGGCCTATGCAGGTAATTCTCAGAGGCGCTGCCTTCTCCTTTCTCTTCCTCCCCTCTTCCATTGTTTCTGTTCTGTCTTCCCATGAAAATGGCTTTTCCAAGCGCATTGTGCTTTGTTGATTGATTTAATATATCAATGATGGTCTGTCTGGGCTTGCATGTCACTCATGCGTTGTGAATTCTTTGAGCATCTTCCACATGCTTTACGGTAATCTGTTAGTATGTTTTGTCAGTATTCAATCAAGCAGTAGTACCACTCATGGATGTCATTACATTGCACTGGAATATAAAATGTTCAACCGGGTTGAATCTTCAAAAATGATCCTGTATTATGTGCATTGTATTAAATTTACTACCAGGTTATACTACAGTACACACAAGCACAGCCAAAGGGTTGAGGTCAATTCCAAATACTAAATTGACCCTAACCTGGGTATAGCCTAGACTGCAATCAATCTCTGATGATTTACTGGCACAATGAAAAGCCATAAGACCTCATACTGTATGGCCAACTGAGGTTGTGGGACGAACCACCTGAAGGTTGTGGTTACACACTGACATCTGCCAGTAAAGCACTTTGACACTGACTCTGTCATTACACCTGTGGGAGGAATCAAAGGACCACCAATAAAAAGGATGCTGCTCTTGCTGACGTAATAATCACTGTCTCTGGCTGTGTCTGATGACAGTAGTAGTAGTAGTAGTAGTAGTAGTAGTAGCAATTAAAGTTCACTCACCAAAAGTAGGTTGCTTTAGCATTTCGAAGATGTCAATCAATATGTTGGTTGAATTGAAATGTCAATAAATGTGCCTTTTTTGAAATGCTAAAGAAACCTATTGTTTTGTATTTGTACTCTACTCTCTACTTCTCACAGCATCTCCCACCAGACAAGTTTGGAATAAGCACCACAGTTTATATTCCTCATTCCATTTAATGTAATACATGTTTTACTATGTGCGCGGTAACCGCAAAAAAATGAGTCTACGGCGTTTGATAGCTGATCCTGGACCGTCTTCACTCCTCCTCCCAGGGGTTCCGTTCCAAGCTGGACAGTGATGCTGGACAGACGGTACATCAACCCAAAGCAGGCTCCGGATCCCATCTGCAGTACGTAGCCACCACACTGGGACGCAACACAACCTCCAAGGTAAACCTCATCACCTCCGCTCCATCACTACTGGTTGGCTAGTAGGGTCTTCAGCGATGATGTAGTAATCAACTATTATTATTTAAGGCTCATTTGAATAGTACACATTTGCTGCTAAATCTGAATTGCATCCTACTCAGGCCTAAAATGCATACAACCAAATGAAAATAGAAGGTACTGGTGTTGGAGGGTGGTCAAGTTCATGGCTGGATTGTGTAGTACTCTTCTGAGGCCATTTGCTGTAATCTTGTGATTTAGCTAGCTTCATCATAATAGTTCAGTTTCCATGAGAAAAGGCTACAAGCACATAGGGCCCTTGTACACAATCAATTTGAAGGTACACTACATGACCAAATGTATGTGGACACCTGCCAGTTGAACATCTCATTCCAAAATCATGGCCATTAATATGGAGTTGGTCCCCCCTTTGCTGCTATAACAGCCTCCATTCTTCTGGGAAGGCTTTTCACTAGATGTTGGAACTTTGCTGCGGGGACTATCTGCCAATCATCCACAAGAGCATTAGTGAGGTCGGGCACTGATGTTGGGCAGTTAGGCCTGGCTTGCATTCAGAGTTCCAATTAATCCCAAAGGTGTTCGATGGGGTTGAGGTCAGAGTTCTGTGCATGCCAGTCAAGTTCTTCCACACCGATCTCGACAAACCATTTTTTTTTCTTTTTTGTGTTTTTTCTGTGTGTGAATTTTACCCCTTTTTCTCCCCAATTTCGTGGTATCCAATTGTTTAGTAGCTACTATCTTGTCTCATCGCTACAACTTCCGTACGGGCTCGGGAGAGACGAAGGTTGAAAGTCATGCGTCCTCCGATACACAACCCAACCAAGCCGCACTTCTTCTTAACACAGCGCGCATCCAGCTCGGAAACCAGCCGCACCAATGTGTCGGAGGAAACACCGTGCACCTGGCAACCTTGGTTAGCACGCACTGCGCCCGGCCCGCAACAGGAGTCGCTGGTGCGCGATGCGTCAATTATATCCCTACCGGACAAGCCCTCCCTTACCCGGACGACTCTGGGCCAATTGTGCGTCGCCCCACAGACCTCCTGGTCGCGGCCGGTTGCGTCAGAGCCTGGGCGCGAACCCAGAGTCTCTGGTGGCACAGCTGACGCTGCAGTACAGCGCCCTTAACCACTGCAACCCGGGAGGCCCGACAAACCATTTCTGTATGGACCTCGCTTTGTGCACGGGGGCATTGTCATGCTGAAACAGGAAAGGGCCTTCCCCAACAAAGTTGGAAGCACAGAATCATCTAGAATGTCATTGTATGCTGTAGCGCTATGACTTTTTTTTAAATGGGTATAGCCCGAACCATGAAAACAGCCCCAGACCATTATTCCTCCTTCACCAAACTTTACAGTTGCCACTATGCATTCAGGCAGGTAGCATTCTCCTGGCATCCGCCCATATTTTGTCTGTCGGACTGCCAGATGCTAAAGCGTGATTCATCACTCCAGAAAATGCGTTTCCACTGCTGCAGAGTCCAATGGCGGCACACATTACACCACTCCAGCCGACGCTTGGCATTGCACATGGTGATGTTAGGCTTGTGTGTGGCTATGCTCGGCCATGGAAACCCATTTCATGAAGCTCCCGACGAACAGTTCTTGTGCTGACGTTGCTTCCAGAGGCAATTTGAAACTCAGTAGTGAGTGTTGCAACCGAGGACAGATGATTTTTACGCGCTTCAGCACTCTGCGGTTCCGTTCTGTGAGCTTGTGTGTCCAACCACTTCGCGGCTGAACCGTTGTTACCCCAAGAAGTTTCCACTTCACAATAATGGCTCTTACAGTTGACGGGGCACCTCTAGCAGGGCAGAAATTTGACAAACTGACTTGTTGGAAAGATGGCATCTTATGACGGTGCCACGTTGAAAGTCACTGGCCAATCTACTGCCAACGTTTGTCTATGGAGATTGCATGGCGGTGTGCTCTAAATAGCCGAATCCACTAATTTGAAGGGGTGTCCAGATACTTTGGTGTATATCGTGTATGTACAGTGCCTTGCGAAAGTATTCGGCCCCCTTGAACTTTGCGACCTTTTGCCACATTTCAGGCTTCAAACATCAAGATATAAAACTGTATTTTTTTGTGAAGAATCAACAACAAGTGGGACACAATCATGAAGTGGAACGAAATTTTTTGGATATTTCAAACTTTTAACAAATCAAAAACTGAAAAATTGGGCGTGCAAAATTATTCAGCCCCCTTAAGTTAATACTTTGTAGCGCCACCTTTTGCTGCGATTACAGCTATAAGTCGCTTGGGGTATGTCTCTATCAGTTTTGCACATCGAGAGACTGACATTTTTTCCCATTCCTCCTTGCAAAACAGCTCGAACTCAGTGAGGTTGGATGGAGAGCATTTGTGAACAGCAGTTTTCAGTTCTTTCCACAGATTCTCGATTGGATTCAGGTCTGGACTTTGACTTGGCCATTCTAACACCTGGATATGTTTATTTTTGAACCATTCATTGTAGATTTTGCTTTATGTTTTGGATCATTGTCTTGTTGGAAGACAAATCTCCGTCCCAGTCTCAGGTCTTTTGCAGACTCCATCAGGTTTTCTTCCAGAATGGTCCTGTATTTGGCTCCATCCATCTTCCCATCAATTTTAACCATCTTCCCTGTCCCTGCTGAAGAAAAGCAGGCCCAAACCATGATGCTGCCACCACCATGTTTGACAGTGGGGATGGTGTGTTCAGCTGTGTTGCTTTTACGCCAAACATAACGTTTTGCATTGTTGCCAAAAAGTTCAATTTTGGTTTCATCTGACCAGAGCACCTTCTTCCACATGTTTGGTGTGTCTCCCAGGTGGCTTGTGGCAAACTTTAAACAACACTTTTTATGGATATCTTTAAGAAATGGCTTTCTTCTTGCCACTCTTCCATAAAGGCCAGATTTGTGCAATATACGACTGATTGTTGTCCTATGGACAGAGTCTCCCACCTCAGCTGTAGATCTCTGCAGTTCATCCAGAGTGATCATGGGCCTCTTGGCTGCATCTCTGATCAGTCTTCTCCTTGTATGAGCTGAAAGTTTAGAGGGACGGCCAGGTCTTGGTAGATTTGCAGTGGTCTGATACTCCTTCCATTTCAATATTATCGCTTGCACAGTGCTCCTTGGGATGTTTAAAGCTTGGGAAATCTTTTTGTATCCAAATCCGGCTTTAAACTTCTTCACAACAGTATCTCGGACCTGCCTGGTGTGTTCCTTGTTCTTCATGATGCTCTCTGCGCTTTTAACGGACCTCTGAGACTATCACAGTGCAGGTGCATTTATACGGAGACTTGATTACACACAGGTGGATTGTATTTATCATCATTAGTCATTTAGGTCAACATTGGATCATTCAGAGATCCTCACTGAACTTCTGGAGAGAGTTTGCTGCACTGAAAGTAAAGGGGCTGAATAATTTTGCACGCCCAATTTTTCAGTTTTTGATTTGTTAAAAAAGTTTGAAATATCCAATAAATGTTGTTCCACTTCATGATTGTGTCCCACTTGTTGTTGATTCTTCACAAAAAAATACAGTTTTATATCTTTATGTTTGAAGCCTGAAATGTGGCAAAAGGTCGCAAAGTTCAAGGGGGCCGAATACTTTCGCAAGGCACTGTATCCTGCTCCGGTCACCTGGTGATTGATTAGACCTAGCATATGGTTATATACTGGTAAACAACGGCAGGCATGTGTTACATGATAGTATCAGATTACATTTGATAGTATTAGAACGAGAGCTTGATGTTTATCTGTAGCTGTTGTCGCGCGTCAAAGGTTAATGCATAGCATATTCCATGTGTGGTTGTCTGTGTCGCACTGCTTTGCTTTATCTTGGCCAGGTCGCAGTTGTAAATGAGAACTTGTTCTCAACTAGCCTACCTGGTTAAATAAAGGTGAAATAAAATGTTAAAAATGTTTTATGTAAGTCCCATTCACTGGATGTCTTCTTGGCCAGTTGGAAGTAAGTATTTTTGTGTAAACCTTGATGGTTTTTAATATGTGTACTGCCATTGCATTGATATGTAACATTTTGTTGTATGTGTTTTTCATTGTTGTTGTTTTTTAATTTACCTTTATTGAACCAGTCTTCTCCTTGTATGAGCTGAAAGTTTAGAGGGACAGTTAAGAACAAATGCTTATTTTCAATGACAGCCTAGGAACAGTGGGTTAACTGCCTGTTCAGGGGCAAAACGACAGATTTGTCAGCTCGGGGATATGAACTTGCAACCTTTCGGTTACTAGTCCAACGCTCTAACCACTAGGCTACCCTGCCGCCCCAATTTTGAATTTAATCAATCACTCACTCTCCTTCTTTTGTGTCCTTCCAGAGCCCACTGATGGTTCCCAACAGTACAGGCAGTTTGCCACGGAACTTGGCTGCCACCATGCAGGACATAGAGACCAAGAGAGCGCTAGCCTTACAGCAGAAAGGTAACCGCCTTTTGGGAGGTTTACACCAGGCTACTCTGTCCCATGTTCTGGTCTGAGGCAAGAGTTTCCTTCTAGGGTTCCAGCAGTAAACATCAACATGGAACTAGTATAGTTATGTGTTTTAAGATGGTCCTCTCCAGGTTTCTGTTAACCACATTTGTTGTCTGTCATTTCAAGATTTCCTGTCATGCTTCAGAGAAACCACACCCTGTCCCTGTCTCCATCACCCCACTTCCCCCTCACCCAGTCTCTTCCTCCATGGTTGCCTCCTCCAGCTCCTTTTTAACCACCATGTTGTCCTGTTTGTCTCTCTGTCACCCTGTCCATCTGTTCCTCCATCCCAACCATCCCTCTCTCCATTACTGTCCTCCACTCTCTGCCACAGAGTCCTCCTTGCCTTCCACGTCTGAGTCTCCCTGCTCCACCATGGACAATCCCACAGACAGACAGATAGACAGACAGACCACTCAACCTGGGAGTGGGTTTGGTCTCGTGTTCAACTCATATAAACTCTCCCTTCTTCTCCATGTTCTTGTCTGTCTCAATCCTCCTGCTGAGAATCAACAATGCATGCGTTTGGTGGAAGCAGTGCTTTTCATCTGTCGGGGCCACCTTTTGTTCCCCTTTTAACTTTACAGCTGTTTTTAGATGTCTGTCAGTTATATGATGGATAGCGAGCATGGGTTTGAATTGAAGATGACTACCATGGGTTACTTGATCATGTAGTATTGGTATTTTGCTGCTACTGTACTTACGGAAGCTTTGGTGATGAGGAAACATGTTGCTGGTTGAATTGAGCTTGGGCTTTTGATAATGCCAAGTACATATATGTTGTATGTTTGATGTATGTGTGGGGCCTGGTTTCATCTGTCGCTGACCTGTGGTATCCTACTTTACATGGACTCACAGGCAATCTTTAGGTTTACTGCCCCTTCATAGCCGGGTGATGCTGATGATCATGACTTTTTGCTTGGCAAGTGGATATGAATCATGTGTGTGTGAGAGTTGGTTAGGGGGTGAGTATGTGTGTCTGCATGCTGAGAGCGCTGCCATACATCCTAGAACTGACATGATAGGGTATCCCTGGATGAGATCAAGCAACCCACAGATCAGCTCTCTCCCTCCACCCTCAGGCCAACAGGTGATTGAGGAGCAGCGGCGTCGATTGGCTGAGCTGAAGCAGCGGGCTGCAGTGGAGGCCCAGTGCCAGTGGGATGCCCTCCACGGCTCTCAGACCCACCTCTACGCCCCCTCACACGCCCACGGCCCTCCCATGGTGCACCACTCCATCCTGCACCACCAGCCGCCGTCGGCGGGCGAGCAGCCGTACGACACACTGAGCCTGGAGAGCTCCGACAGCATGGACACCAGCGTCTCCACAGGCAACAACTCGGCCTGCTCCCCCGACAACATGTCCAGGTCAGAGAAACACACACATGCATATCCTGGAACACACTCACACTGGCTAATTTCTGCCAAGGGATCTCTGACAAGTAACCTCATGGGTCAAATGACTCCTCCCCACGTCCTGTCTGACTGTGAATTGTGCACCATCTGTTAAGCTGTGTCTCGTATCATTAGTCTGTCTAATAGTGACAAAAGAAGCCTGTGTCTGCTCAGCTGTTGTCCATCCACTGTTATCACTATTCTAGTGGATATTTAACGTACAATATAGGGCCTTTTACACTACTGAGCAGAACTAACCCAGGTTGTCTGTCCTGAGCTGGTGTGCTGGAACCATGCGGAAAAGGTCGGTGTGTAAAGTATTCGAGGCAGCACAGTTTGGTTTCAGTCGACACGACAGTGTGAAAAATGTAAAATATTTCTCTAAATCTAGTTCAATCATGCCGTCTTTATCACAGTCAAAAGGTATTCCCAGTTCATACAGAACTCGTCAAGTTTGTTGTCGTGCATGAATTATCGCCGACCATAATGAACAGCGAAACGCTCTTCCGTAAACACATGCCAGAGACTGTTTGCTGAACACTGCCTTCCTCCCAAATAATTTATTCAGCATATTTTATGATCCTGGCTTAGGTGATCACACTGGGTTGTGCCCAAATGGCTCCCTATTCCTTATTTAGTGCACTACTTTTGACCAGAGCCTATGAGCTTTGGTCAAAAGTAGTGCACTCTATAGGGAATAGGGTGATATTTGGGATGCAGGACTGGATACATGTGTAGGCTACAGCAGAAGGGATGTTCCCTTTACTGTCTGTGATTGGTTAAAAGTCAACATTTGTATTTTGGCCAGTTAAACATCTGGGTGAGTGACTGCTGAAATATAGTCAAATGACTAGTTAAAGACACTGCACAGATAGTGGTTGCTCTGAGCCAGTTGATATGAAAGGTAGGATGTGTGTGGTCGCACATAGACAGGACAGATGTGTACATTCCCTTTGCACCTGGTGAAAGCGCAGCTGTTTCTCCACTTTAAACAGGACATCCCAGATTGCTTGTAATCATCAGGCCTAAGCACTCATTAGGGTTGTGTTCAGTAGGCAGGAAATGGAAAATAAACTGTCCAAAGCGGAGTGAAGAGGTTACTATATGTCCAATGAGAAACAGTCATTCGTCTTCTGTTGCAAAACGTTTTAGAATGTTGACCTTAATGAACACAACCTTGCACCACCTGGCCAAGACGGGACATTTCCAGTGTATACAGCATTGTATCTCTAAACAGTTACACATTTCATGACCCATTTTATAAACACTCGGTGATAGTTAATAACTGTTTGCGGTAGTTAGTGTCCACATAGTAAGTTACTGTTTTTATGACCAGTGATGAACTGCTTTTTAGGACTTACTTAATCCTCTTTGTTCCTATGTAAGAAGCTTGATGATCTTTAGCCATTTTGGGGGTGGATTTTCAGAACGGGACACAGTTTTCGGACTTAAGAGTATTAATACACTGTAACCCATAAATAAATTGAATGATGGATGTCATTGCTATTTGAGATGTATCTCTGACTGTGTCTGGTTTGCAGTGCCAGTGGGATGGATGCGCTGAAGATCGAGGAGATGGAGAAGATGCTGAAGGAAGCCCACCTAGAGAAGGCCAGGCTCATAGAATCCAGAGTAAGACACTACCTCACATGCCATGGCTAGCTTCCTATCAGATCCCATACTGATGTCTTACTTCAGTGTTACAGCCAGATTAGGACTGGCCACCCCTCGGAGCCTGATTCCTCTGTTTCTTCCCAGTTTCCTGCATTCTAAAGGAGTTTTTCCTGTGCTTCTGCATTGCCTGGTCTTTGAGGTTTTAGGCTGGGTATCTGTAAAGTACTTTGAGGCCATCAGCAGTTGTCAATGTTCATGATCTTTTTCCACCTTCTCTCCAGGAGCGAGAGAGCCATGCCCGTAGGCAGATGCTGGAGGAGGAGAGGAGGCGGCGCGAGGAGGCTGAGAAGAGGCTGCAGGACGAGACGGTGCACAGGCAGCAGCTCGTGGACAAGGAGGTGAAGATGAGGAGCAAGAACTTCTCCCAGGTGAGCCTGAGGCCCAATAACACAAATCCAAACAAAAAGAATATACAGTTTGAGATCTCTCTCTCATCCTGTTAGTCGTACAGGCTTTTGAAACACTCGTCACAAGTTTGTTTCCTCCTTTCCTCAGGCCCGTCCTATGACTCGTTACCTGCCCATCCGCAAGGAGGAGTTTGACCTGCGCTCCCACATCGAGTCATCCGGCCACAACGTGGAGACCTCTTACCACGTGATCCTCACAGACAAGATGTGTAAGGGTTACCTGGTCAAGATGGGCGGCAAGATCAAGTCGTGGAAGAAACGCTGGTTTGTCTTCGACCGCCTCAAAAGGACCTTCTCCTATTACGTTGGTAAGGAAAATGCTGCCATTTATATACAAACACATTAGTGCGCTGTTAATGCTCGGATCGAGCCAATGGGAGATACAGTAGATGGCATATTCATACCCTTTGACCTTAATGTAGACTGTATTTGTGAAAGGTGGTGTAAATGAGTTTGATAGAGATGAGCATTAGGATACAGAAGGGAAATACACATTTGTGGGTAGCGCTTTGGTAGCAGGCTTTAGATACAGTAATATGCAAATTATAAAATTGCAACTACTTTTCCTAGAAAGTTACGGTTGTATTATTTTTCTGTAGCAAGGATCTAGTGCAGTTTATGCCTGAAGGTAAAGGGGGCATAAAGTTACCCCTGGTTGTGTTTTTGTAGTGGTTGATGAAATGAGCTGCTATATTTTACCATGAGGGTAGAATTTCGAAATCAGGGGCTCTATTCAATCTGCATCGCTGAAGCATTACAAATTCTGCGATTTATAAATTAAAGGTCATTTCTGATTTAAGCAGACATTCCGTGTTTACTGTGAATGCAGTCTCCACTAAAGGGGGAACATTGCCCCTTTACACTCCATATAGTATATTCCATGACTTTCTCTCTCTGTCATCAAAGAAACTACTCTAGGAATCACAAATGTGATATTTTTACCCAAGCATTTTGTCATGTTAATTTACTCAACAGACAAGCACGAGACCAAACTGAAAGGAGTCATCTATTTCCAGGCCATTGAAGAGGTCTATTACGATCACCTGCGTAGCGCCACGAAGGTACTTTCTACCCAACACTCGGAGAACCAAATAATCTTCTATAATCACTTTTCTTTTTATATTTTCACTGTACTGATGCAATATTTCTCTCTGAGATGTTTAGTTTTACACACATTCTGCTTCTTCCAATCTTTCATTTCTCTTCTCACTCTTTTGCTTTTACTGGCTGGTTTCACAGAAAAGATTTTTCAACCTCAATTTGACCAATGTACGTACCACTTTTGTCTCAGTGAACTCACCCATTGCTTGTTCTCTGCCCTCTTTACCCAAGTGCGTGTTTGGTTGTTTACACAGAAGTGTATCATGTGGAATAAGGATTTGTCAGCTCTACATATTCCATTGAATACCCACCAGGGGTGTGATCATGCATGTTTAATACAAGACAGAATGAAAACCCACAGCCATTACAGAACAGTGCACCTCTGGATCCTCACATTCGTCTTTAGTTCCTGCATTGGAGTTGTTTGCCAAAGCAAGCCTTAGTGATAATTCCCTTCCTCTGTGGAATTGGTTGTTTGAATCTGTCCCTTCAATTAAAACATACTACATATGGGTGGATTATCCAGGTGTGTGTGTATATAGCTTATGAACTCTAAGTGCATGTGTGCAACTGTAAAATGTGCATTGGGTGTCTTATGGTATGTGGACTGTCCTGCATCCTGTTTTGACTCTCCTTCAGCACTTTGAGCTCCTGCCTTAGTTTCGAAGAGAGGCGTGTGTGTGATGGCGCAGCGTAAGGCTGAATTCTTAACAGGTTCAGTAGTGTGCCTGTCGGCATAGACGCCCCATCGAGACAATGTTTTTGAAAAAAAGATATGGGCAAATGTAATACAGGTTTTGGGGTTTAAGATATTTGATTGTAGTGCACCCATTGTACTAATTCATTTTTGTAACCAAGCTTTAGTACTGTAGTTGAATCGGAGACAATGTAACCTTTAACCTACTGTTCTTTACTGACTTGCCTAGTTAACTGCCTGTTCAGGGGCAGAACAGATTTGTACCTGCAACCTTTCGTTTACTAGTCCAACGGTCTAACCGAGTCATTAAATGACCAAGTCATTGCCACATTACTGACCTTTTGACCTCTCTCTCCCCTGCAATCCCAGAGCCCCAATCCCTCGTTGACCTTCTGTGTGAAGACTCACGACAGACTCTACTACATGGTGGCCTCTGCCCCGGAGGCCATGAGGATATGGATGGATGTTATAGTAACTGGAGCCGAGGGCTACACGCAGTTCATGAACTAAGAGACGGCTGGGACACACTTCAATAGACTCAGGCCTTATCCCTCCCAGTATTGGGAAATTGCCTTGTTACGTTCATTATCTATTTTTAAATCACTTTACAATAGACGTTTTTCTACTTGCTTCTGCCCGCAGATTGAAAAAGACACTGTATATAACCAATGTCAGACTTTCCGCTCAAAAGCCTTTATTTTTGCCAAATTGAGTGTTACATGCTCTTGCTTGTGAGACCTACTTTGTGTATCCGTGTCTAATCGTTCACTTTTTTTTTTTACACTGGAATAGTGGAGAATAAACCTAATTGAAACCAGTGAGGAAGACTTACTGCTGAACTAGATTCCACTAATGATGACAGCCATTCCACTGAGACCAAACAGTACAATAATGCTAATCAGTCTGTGCCTTGAGGTCATAATCCTAGTCGGTTATTGTCACTGAACAGTAAGTCCCAGCCCCCCTGTAGATCTGATTGGATAGGTGGTGACGCCAGGTCAAATTGCTTCCGCTTTAGAATGTCATGATCTGGTAGCTTGACATTGTAAAGGATTCTGAATCTATTTCTTTATGGTTTATAGTACCTCAGGCAGGTTAACCATGTCACTCAAGTGTGAGAAAAGACCTTGATATATTTTCCCCACCGAAATGGGTATAACTAAATGTTCAGTGTTAGAAAAAGGTTTTATACTGTAAAATGTCACTCATTTAACAAAAATACATTTCAAAAGAAGTCTAATGGCCAAGACACTTCAGTTAACAGTATACATCTAGTCTCCCGCACTGTAGAACATAGCTCCCATCTGACACACCATATGTTGACTGTACACTTTCATGTATGGATTCTCAATTCAGATCTATTAAAACACAAATGTTACAGAGTCTGGTTTGAATCCATAGCATGGTTTTATTAACATTTCAATTTGCAGTAGAAACACTACGATTACGACAGAAGTCGAGGTAAAAGCTTAAGGCCCAGCTATTCAATTGTGTTCACTTAATGTTAAACAGATTACAAGTTGGTCAACCAGGAACTGTAAGCACCAAATAGAACCCCTCCATTTTATGAGCTCTTCCTAAATAGGAAAGCAATTGGCTGAGCTCAGGTCCAGTCAGCTTGATCGGCTGTCTGTCACACTTCATTGACGGTCACCTGTGAAAATGACAATCAATAGAATATTCCCTGCTTTGCCTAGGATTTTACTCCCTATAAAAAAAAAAAAAAACTGCTTAACTGACAAATTTCAGTTTGTGAAATTAAAGTATTAGAAATGTAGTTTGTTATGTACCTACTCTGCACATGGGGAGCTGTATTCACTTACAGCTTCATCACCTGGGAACAGAAAAGAGAATGCAGAGGTCAGTTCCTTTATAATGATAATTCATTCCCACTGCAGGGGTGAACAAATGGGCCCATACTGGTGATGTCTTGTTTCCTTTCAATGAACTGGAGTTATGTGCGTAACCTTGACACGTATGCCAGTGGTAAATATTTCAGAGAATGGGGTGGTTTGGAAACTGGTATTCCATTAGACAAAAAAAAAAGCGTCTTTGTTTATCAAAGATTAGTAAGAGTTAACACTTTCCTATGCTTCTGGAATGGTCGTTAATACACTAACAGCTTACAGACAGCGTGAATGCGCCGGAGGCATGAGGACTGCAGATGTGGCCAAGTCAATAAATTGCAATGTCCGTACTGTGAGACGCCTAAGACAGGACGGACAGCTGATCATCCTCGTAGTGGCAGACCACGTGTAACACCTGCACAGGATCGGTATGGCAACAACTGCCCAAGTTACACCAGGAACTCACAATCCCTCCATCAGTGCTCAGACTGTCCGCAATAGGCTGGACTGAAGTCTTGTAGGCCTGTTTTTAAGGCAGGTCGTCAGACATCACCGGCAACAACGTCGCCTATGGGCGCAAACCATCGCTGGACCAGCCAGGACAGGCAAAAAGTGCTCTTCACTGACGAGTAGCGGTTCTGTCTCACCAGGGGTGATGGTTGGATTTGAGTTTATCGTCGAAAGAAGGAGCGTTACGCCGAGACCTGTACTCTTGCGCAGGATCGAGTTGGCGGGTCCGTCGTGGTCTGGGGCGGTGCGTCACAGCATCGTCGGACATGCCTGCAATGACAAGGTCTCTCAACAACGCTGTGTGTTAAAGGGAAGACATCCTCCCTCATGTGGTACCCTTCCTGCAGGCTCATCTTAGCATGACAATACCACCAGCCATACTGCTCGTTCTGTGCGTGTTCTGCCATGGCCAGTGAAGAGCCCGGATCTCAATCCTATTGAGCACGTCTGGGACCTGTTGGAACGGAGGGCGAGGGCCATTCCCACCAGAAGTATCCGGGAACTTGCAGGTGCCTTGGAGTAACATGTCTTAGTTAAATATTTGTATGAACATGTTAAGTTTACTGAAAACAAATGCAGTTGACAGTGAGGACATTTTTTTTGCTGAGTTTATATTACATCACAGTGCATTTCTAGTAAAAGCTAACTTATGGTCTATTCCAAGGGGTGTCACTCATTTAATGGAGGGCCTCATCTGCTGGATTTAGTTTCTCTCAATTAAGTTGTAGACAACTAGGTGAGGGGACTTCCTTACTAATTTCATCCCCCTCCTCTCCCCTGTAACTATTCCCCAGGTCGTTGCTGCAAATGAGAATGTGTTCAGTCAACTTACCTGGTAAAATAACAAATAAATAGGTCACCTTAATTCAAACATTTACAAGGGCGGAGCAAAAACTCCCACTCGGCCCTCTGGAATGGGTTTGACACACGGTCTAATATCGAGTTGAGTGTTAAACTGATACTCTTTCTCAAATGGAAAAAGATTATGATAACCCTTGGGGAGCACAATGTTTTCTGCGAATGAAATCACTTAAGGTTGCAGAATTACAGGAAACTTACATACCCTGGTATTCCATAAATCCTGATTGGAGGATAATGGATATCCTGCTTATTCTCCCTTTTCTGTCAATCCTCCAGTCGGGATTTTGGGAAAACCACGTCATTTATTTGAAGTTCTTGGCAACCCTACCCATTTCACTGTGTTAGATGGAATTCTTACTTGTCTGGTAGTAGTCATACACTTTCACCACAGCTGGTTTCAGATTCCTCACAGGCACATCCTCCTCTATGGCCAGGCTGTACGTCTTCGTTTCCTTCTGCTTGAGCTGGAAGAAAAGGAATAACATTTGACATTGCAGTTCAATGTTATAGATTCACATAGTGTCACTGTATAAAACCTCCACTACAGTCTTACTTTGATGTTACTGTTCATGTTAAATCCAGTGTGTAGATGCAAATGAGACCACATCCAACTAGGTTCTGTAACCGATAGACAGCCCCGTTTAGATGCAACATTCATTATTCATGTTCCTACCCCATCTAGGTAGATGATGACATGTCCTTCCTCCAGGTCAACACGTTTGACAGTGGGGTCATTTTTCAACTGGAAGAACAGAACACAGGATAAGATCGTGTCAGAAAGTTCAACTGATAGTTTCGAAGGACAACTACTGGCATTACAATTAGAACAGACACCATCATCATGTTAAACATCAACTAATCCTCAAGGGGATATACTTAGGGCCAGGAGTGTTCCCTAAACTGGTAAAACTCCTGGCCCTGATTAAAGGGTGTTCCCCTCAACTGAGGTTCTCTTATTGACTCACAGGCCCGAGGGAGGACTTGTCCAAGACGAAGCCGGAGAGAAGCTTGACATTGATGATCACCATGTTGGTCTCCTCTCGCCGACCATTGTACCTGTCAGTCACAGAGTCAGATGAAGGATGGATATTATCTTAAAAAGGTGCAAATATGCAGGAATCACTCCGCCATTTCCTGATCATTTCTACTAGTTAGTTTAAGCTTAGTGACAAAACAAGAAAATCATTGGACCATCTAAACCCCTTTGAAATATATTTTCAGTAACCAAACAGGTTTTATTTTATGCCGTTCAAAACCCGAAAGTAAAAGATGAAAACGATACTTAAATGGGAAGCACAGAACAGACCTAGCACTTCTTCGACTTGCTGTCAATGAGAACGACAGATCTATAACTAATTTCTACATGAATTTGGTCAGGTCGCCGAAAAAGTTAGTGCAGCTTTAAACATGCATCTACACACTGGTGGTTCAGTCATTATTTTCAGCTGCTATTTCAAGGGTAAAAGGAATACCACTGTACCTGACAGCCACAGACACGATCAGAGATTTCTGGGTGCCGTCACATTTCCCAAGCGTCTGTGTTGAGATGTTGAAAGCAGAGAAGTCAGGAGGAGGGGGAATATTGTAGTGCATGGCGATCTGAAAAGACAGACGATACTACTGAGATGCATGAAATCAACATACACATTTCAATGAACAGTAGCACACATGCATTTCCATTAATGCTGAAATTCTAGGGTTGAAACGTTAGTTGTTGTGCAACAGTGTGCTCTACTGAACACAAACCAGATACTCAGTACATGCAGTACTGAGAGGCAAAAAAGGGAAAACCGGCTGGAGCCTGACCTGCACAAACACGCAGCTCTTGCCCTGTGCCTTGATGTTGTAGTCCCCAGGGACCTCCCTCAGCTGCTCCTCCTGATAGAGCAGCCTGTTGTTCTGATTCACAGTAAACTTCATCTTCAGGCCGCCGGCCGAGCTCACACTGACTGTACTGGCGCCCTCTGGACTGAAGGTGGCAGCACCGTACTTGGCCAGGGCCTGCAGTGCTACCACTGTGTCCTGGTGACAGAGGGCGTTGTGAAATTATTGTAAAGGCTTTAATACAAATGTCCAATTTGCTACATTTCATATACAAACAAGGATTTGGTGTGATCCATGTTTGGCCATGTACTAACAGTAGCATCTATTGGCAGAGGAGTTGCTAGAGTGAATAAATGTCTACCAGACCAATAAAGTACCTGTGTGGAGGCGAATCCTCCGTAGGGGTTCTGCTGCTGGGCCAGCCAGCGGACGATGCCAGTGGAGTAGTCCAGCCCAAAGCCTGGCATGGTGGGACCGGAGAGCAGCGCCAGCAGCACATAGGATGTCATCTCCACCTCCAGAGAGTCCGTCTTCGTCCCAGAAGCCCCTGGTCTCTCCCAGTGACGATTGCCACCTGTGGGAATTTTCATTGTCAGTTTCCCAGCAGTCAGAAAGGTAGAGAGACATTTTCACAAAGAGACAAGACATACCGGAGGTAACAGCTATCTTGTCCAGGTGGGTGATGAGCTTGGCCCTCATGTCCTGGTTTTGGGCCAGGGTGAAGGTGTACGATAGCAGGGCCATGGTGTAGGTGTTCTCCAGCTTGTCAGACACTGCTGCCTTCAGACACATCAGACTCTTCTCCACCATGGGGTCCTGACACACCCACAGACAACATGATTGTGTTTATTAGGCACCAAACAGAGGAGCACTGATTGAAACTGGAAGGGAATATCTGGACCAATAGAAATGGGTTGTCCATTGCGCTCCCTAATGAATACAACGCAGCCCTTTCATCACGTTTTTAATACGGGTATGAGTACTGAATAATGTTAGCAATATAAATAAATTAACTAGTGAATATACTGTGTACAGTGAGCTTGAGAGGCTATGCAGAGAAGAATTGGATAAAAACATATATTATGGATTTTCTCCCATTCTTCTCTGCAGATCCTCTCAAGCTCTGTCAGGTTGGTTGGGGAGCGTTGCTGCACAGCTATTTTCAGGTCTCTCCAGAAGCAAAACATTCAGAGGTCCTGAGCACTCTGGAGCAAGTTTTCATCACGGACCTCTGTACTTTGCTCCGTTCATCTTTTCCTTGATCCTGACTAGTCTCCCAGTCCCTGCTACTGAAAAACACCCCCACAGCATGCTGCCACCACCATGCTTCACCGTAGAGATGTTGCCAGGTGTCCTCCAGACGTGGCCCTTCACATTCAGGCCAAAGAGTTCAATCAGACCAGAGAATCTTGTTTCTCATGGTCTGAGTCTTTTCGCAAACCCCAAGTGGGCTGTTCTGCCTTTTACTGAGGAGTGGCTTCCATCTGGACACTCTACCATAAAGGCCTGATTGGTGGAGTGCTGCAAAGATGGGATAACCTTCCAGAAGGACAACCATCTCCACAGAGGAACTCCAGAACTCTGTCAGACTGACAGTCAGGTTCTTGGTCACCTCTGACCAAGGCCCTTCTCCCCCGATTTCTCAGTTTGGCTAGGCGGCCAGCTCTAGGAAGAGTCTTTGTGGTTCCAAACTTTTTCAATTTAAGAATGATGGCAGCCACTGTTCTTGGGGACCTTCAATGCTACAGAAATGTGTTGGTACCCTTCCCCAGATCTGTGCCTCAACACAATCAGTCTCGGAGCTCAATGGACAATTCCTTCAACGTCACAGCTTGGTTTTTGCTCTGGCATGCACTGTCAACTGTGGGGGGATATATATATATATATATATATATATATAACACAGGTGTGCACCTTTCCAAATCAAGTCCAATCAATTGAATTGACCAAAAGTGGACTCCAATCAGGGTGTATAAACACCTCAAGAATGATCAATGGAAACAGGATGCACCTGAGTTCAATCTCAAGTCTCATTGCAGAAGATCTGAATACTTGTGTAAATAAGGATTTATTTTTTTTTTCAATACATTTGCAAACATTTCTACAAGCCAGTTTGCTTTGTCATTATGGTGTATTTTGTGTAGAGCGCTGAGGATTTTAAAAATGTTAAGGCTAATGTAACAATTCTGAATACTTTTCCAGAAGGAACTGTATATTGGGATGTTTAACAAATTAGAATACATAGCAAGTGAGGTGTTCTGTGGGTGATATCGTCTTATTTAGAATTGTGTGAAGTAGTTGGACGGCTAAGCAGAAATATCCACTAGGGCCGTTCATGTTTTGATAAAAGCGCCAAATGTGGCCTTGTTAATCAATAAGATTTAAAAAATACTTGGATATGAAAGAGGTGATAACTCACAGAAGTGTTGCCATCCAGCTCCAGTAGTGCAGCGGTGATGTAGGCAGTGAGCGACACTTGATCCCCAACCCCTCCCTATGACAACAAAGGATGCCAGTAAACTTCATACAGTACTCCAAGGTGTTAGTTTCAAAGTCACATTGATATCAACTGATATCAGGTAAAAACATTGCACTGTTTAAAACATTCACATGATAATGGTGCACAAAGATAAAAAACTATTGTTTTGGAGATGCACAAATGCTGTTGGGACTAGTCAGACTGAGGTCCCTTTAGGGAGGTGGTGTGTTCTCAGGACCGGCTAAAACATGCTTGGGATTCTTGTGCTCAGTATGTGCTCCTTTGGGGCACACGTGGGGTCCTAAGGTCCTCCTGAACAGTACATTGTGCTACAAGTCAGTGCAATATGAATTATGTAAAGTATTCATATTTGATGTTAGACTATGTATTGTTATCAAGTATTTTGTTTGTTAGTCATCTAGGATTTTATGCAGGCTCCACCATTGCACTCTAAATAGAATGGGACACTTGCACCAGAACCTCCTGCTGAATCTTTGCCCATAACATTACCTTCTCACATTTGGTGGCAGTAGTATAATACTCCTCTTATTACCCACTGAGCTCTGACTCCCCTTTACCTTCATGCCGTTATGGAAGAGTTTCCCCACTGACGCGATGCAGCCATCCGTCTGCTGGTGACTGGCCAACCAGGCCTTGGCCTGGGCAATGTGGGCGGGGTCCACAAAGATGTAGGGCTTGGCCCCTCCAAAGGACTTCAGCACAAAGGAGGTGAGCCTGAGAGGACACAGGTCAGATGTCACTGGAGTTACACGGACTAGATGCCGTGAGCCTTGCCTAAACTATGGATCATAGACTCTAGATAACAGTAGCCATACTGTATGTGCTGAAGCCAACTATATTTGCCATAGCACATACTAGTATGGATTTGAGACCATCACATTCCTACCTTGATTACATACTACAACCCCTTTGATCTAATGTAAATTTCTATGACTTAAAAAAAACGAACAAATGTAAATTGAGGAATAATCTAAGAGAAGGTATTATGACTGGACAATTGAGCTGACCACGTGTTTCCAGACTCATCGCTCTTCCCAAAGGCACTGTAGGAGCCATCGTCATGCTTGTAGTTGAGCTCTCTCTGGTAGCCTGCAACACAAATGGCTAAATGAACAAAGACACTCTTTCTAGGCACTTGTACTGTATGTGGAAGGTGACGTTAACTGGTTCAGAGCCAAATATATACAACAGGATGTTGCTAGTCAGAGGTGAGATGCACACAGGACCAGACAGCTTATTTAAAAAGTACAAGGCTTACTGCAAATTATATTGTCATATCCCAGGGCATGCTGTGTGCCATTAAACATTTCATTAACAGTTGCAGTCCATGTCACCAGAGTTGTGTCCAGTAAGAAGATTGTAATTTTTAGGCTAACTGAACAGGTCTGATAATAATTGCTTGGTTTTCATTGCAACACATGTTGTGCCTTACTGAACTGGATCCAGCTCACTCACCACTGTCTAGGAAGCCTGTGGCCCTGGTCTGGATCTCCTTGGTGAGCTGCCTGGTGCTTTGCAGGTAGTTGAGGATGTAGATGTTGGGAGCAAAAAGCACCATGTTCTGCTCTCCACAGCCATAGGGCATCTGCAACAGGCTGTGCAGGTTCTTCATGGCCCGACCCATCAGGTCGCCTGGTGAAAGAGACCAACAATTAAGACAATCGCAGTGGATAGTTGACCAGCAGAGCCCCATTTCTTACCTTAACCATAAAAATAACCAATGCTTATCCTGATCCTCACCCATAACCTTAAGGCAATCATAGATCTGCAGGTGGAATATCCACATCCATGAATAGAGGGATGAAAAATCCTTGCCTACACTTCATCTGCACCGAAATGGAAAACATATCCTGAAAATGTTATAAAACTGCAAAACAGATGGATAATTCTCACCCAGTACTGAGAGGGAGGCCTTGGCAGAGCCCTCCACAAACACCTTAGGCAGCTTCAGAGAGATGTCCTTCTCCACTGGGCCCTCTGGTGACGCGAGACAGATAAACGAGACAGACTGAGTGAATTGAGAACCGTTTTAACCAATTAAAAAGTATCTGTCATCTAAACCACAACAAATGCACGTCAACTTAATCATCGGGGTAATTATGAGAACGTATGACTGATAGACGTCAGGAGATTACCTGCAGGGCAGAGCAGAGCATTGTGGCTGACCGTCTCCTGGGTTCCCTCGGCCTGACAGAGGGAAAGTGAAACGGCACCAAAATAAATGTAAAATGTTTTATTAAAAAAGGTCATGACAACGCAAGTTAATTCTACCATAGAATCTATATGGTAACCACTTAAAGGTACATTTCACTCCAAAATCAAAGTTAATCAAACGTTTTAGACCTGAAACGTAGACCAATGTTAAGCTAAGTCTACATCCCAGACTGTCTGTTGTGTAGGTCCAGATATACAGCTTAATCTAAAATGTAAAAGATATGCACCAAGTAATTATTTCTTAAAAATATATACACATTTTCAATTTATTATGCATGGGCCGGAGTCTAACTGCATTTGGGCTTGAAACACCAAACCATGTTTGTCTCCTCGCATCAAAATATGCAACACAAAATAGCAGGGGATATAAGTTCTACTGTATTCACCCTTGCCCTAGTGTTACTGAAAACCCAGATCTCTTTTTAATTAATGTGGGAGAAAAACAGTGGACTTGCTATACAGGACAGACACTCACCTCCACCAGCAGTGTTTGCACAACGGTGTCAATACGTCCTTTCTCTGGCACCGTGGCCACCTCGTTGCCGCAGAGCTTCTCCGTTTTCAATGCCTCGGCGCTCACTTTCACACTCACCGCCCCTATAGTTCAGTCCAGGGAGACATTAACATTCCAGTCTAGACCAGTCACACATGAACCTGCCCCTTCATCAGCTTGCTCCTTTTACCCACTCCACCTCCAGCCTCATGTACCCTGGCTCAACTGTTCCCTCCTTTGTTCCATCCCTCGTTTCCTCTCCCCTTGTTCCCTCCCTCCATTTCTCTGATAACCCCCGAGGGAGATCTTTGAGCATGTCATATTCAAGGAATTTGTGTATCAGATAAACGTCAACAACGTAAATTTCAGTCTAACGAGAGCTGTGTGAAGTCAACAACCCTGTCTTACAGGAGCATCACTGCCTCCAAATCACTCCCTACCCCCCTGGCCCTAACCCTTCACTATTTGAAAGGTGTGGATGGGTATAAGCAGTGTAGTGGAGCTTCTACCATATTTCTAACACCGTACAGCTCTGCAAACATCGAAGGGTTAGGGGGTAAGGGTCTAGGTGTAGGGAGTACATGGATTATATTGCAAGAGCCTTGTGATAGATTGACAGAGTACTGTATGGCTCACCTAGAGCAGTTGGGGTGAGGATCCACTTGAAGGTCCTACTCTCTTCAGCACACAGACACAGTGTGTACTGGCAGCCTTCACATGGCCTGGCTTTGAACTGGTTCGACTCAGCTAGAGTCACCTTCACCTAGGAGAAACACATGGGGTCAATTGCAACTTTACTAGATTTCTCAAAAACGTCAGAGCGTCTATAGATTGTCAGCAACAGGCAGCTCATGGGCCAAAACCAGCCTGTGAGTGATTTGTTCCCCCAAAGTTTAGCAAAACTAATTCAAGGGTTTCTTTATATTTTCTACATTGTAGAATAGTGACGACATCATAACTATGACATAACCAAAAAATAAGTTAAAATATATTTAGATTCTGCAAAGTAACCACCCTTTGCCTTGATGACAGCTTTGCACACTCTTGGCATTCTCTCAACCAGCTTCATGAGTAATGCTTTTCCAACAGTCTTGAAGGAGTTCCCACATATGCTGAGCACTTGTTGGCTGCTTTTCCTTCACTCTGCGGTCCAACACATCCCAAACCATCTCAATTGGGTTGAGTTTAGGTGATTGTGGAGGCTAGGTCATCTGATGCAGCACACCATTGCTCTTCTTGCCTTACACAGCCTGGAGGTATGTTTTGAGTCATTGTCCAGTTGCACTAAGTGCAAAACAGATGGGATGGCATATAGCTGCAGAATGCTGTGGTAGCCATGTTGGTGCCTTAAATTGTAAATAAATCACAGACAGTGTCACCAGCAAAGCACCCCCACACCACACCTCCATGCTTCACGGTGGGAACCACATGCGGAGATCCGTTCACCTACTCTGCGTATCACAAAGACATGGCGGTTGGAACCAAACATCTCAAATTTGGATTTCTACTGGTCTAATAGCAATTAATTGTTTTTCCTTGGTCAAGTCTCTTCTTATTGGTATCCTTTTGTAGTGGTTTCTTTGCAGCAATTTGACCATGAAGGCCTGATTCATGCAGTCTCCTCTGAACAGGTGATGTTGAGATGTCTGTTACGTGAACTCTGAAGCTTTATTTGGGCTGCAATTCCTGAGGCTGGTAACTAATAAACGTATCTTCTGCAGCAGAGGTAAGTCTGGGTCTTCCCTTCCTGTTGCGGTCCTCATGAGACAGTTTCATCATAGCGCTTGATCGTTTTTGCAACTGCACTTGAAGAAACTTTCAAAGTTCTTGACATTTGTTTTGACTGACCTTCATGTCTTAGGAATGAGACATGTTTCTCATTGCTTATTTGAGCTGTTCCTGCCATAATAATGGAATTGGTCTTACACCAAATAGGGCCCTCTTCTGTATACCACAACACAATTGATTGGCTCAAACGCATTAGAGGAAAGAAATTTCACAAATTAACAAGGCACACCTAGTAATTGAAATGCATTCCAGGTGACTACCTCATGAAGCTGGTTGAGAGAAAGCCAAGAGTGTGCAAAGCGGTCAAGGCAACAGGTGACTTTGAAGAATCGCAAATACAAAATCTATTTTGATTTGTTTAACAATTTGTTACTCCATGTGTTATTTCATAGTTGAGTTGTCATCACTATTATACAATGTACAATTTTGTTTAACATTTTTTTTTTAAAGGAATTAGTAGGTGTCCAAACTTTTGATTGGTACCGTACACTGCCGTTCAAAAGTTGGGTCACTTAGAAATGTCCTTGTTTTTGAAAGAGCACATTTTGTCAATTAAAATATCAAATTGATCAGCAATACAGTGTAGACATTGTTAATGTTGTAAATGACCTTTGTAGCTGGAAACAGCAGATTTTTTTTTATGGAATATCGACATCAGCCCATTATCAGCAACCATCACTCCTGTGTTCCAATGGCACGTTGTGTTAGCTAATCCAAGTTTATCATTTTAAAAGGCTAATTGATCATTGGCAAACCCTTTTGCAATTATGTTAGCACAGCTGAAAACTGTTGTGCTGATAAAACTGGCCTTCTTTAGACTTGAGTATATTTTCTGGGTTTGATTACAGGCAGAAACAAAGAACTTCGTTCTAAAACTCTATTCTGAAAAACTCTATACTCTATTCTTGTTCTGAGAAATGAAGGCTATTCAATGCGAGAAATTGCCAAGAAACTGAAGATCTCACACAACGTTGTACTACTCCCTCAGAACGCAAACTGTCTCAAACCAGAATAGAAAAGAGTGGGAGTGTTTGAGAAATAGACACCTCACAAGTCCTCAACTGGCAGCTTAATTAAATAGAACCCGCAAAACACCAGTCTCAACGTCAACAGTGAAGAGGCAACTCCGGGATGCTGGCCTTCTAGGCAGAGTTGCAAAGAAAAAGCCATCTCAGACTGGCCAATAAAATTAACAGATTAAGATGGGCAAAACAGACACTGGACAGAGGAACTCTGAGTCGATGCTGTTAAGTTATTGTCATCATCTGCCCCCGACCATTTGCTCCAACACAAATTGGCCTGCAGCTGAATCTAGTTGCCTACCCCTGGTCTACCCAAATGAAGTGGGACTGGAGAGGTAAAGAAAGATACAACCCTGGGAGGGCTTACCATGATACACTTGGAGAGGTAGTTGAACACTGTGGCCTTGAGTGTGAACATCTCCCCCCGGATGACAGAGTAGGGCAGCGTCAGGCTCACAAAGAAGGGTTGGAAGGCAGTGAGGCCAGTGTTGGGAGCCAGGCCAAAACCCACTGGGGAAGTACAGAACGCCCCTGCAGCCCACTTGGTGATGGTGTCTGGGACAGTCTTCTCAACATTCACTTTTCCTGTACGTCTGGTCGTGGGGAAAAGGGCACAATAAAAACCATGTATATTAACATCAGAACACATAACATGGTCAATTCAATAGCGGACTAGGTGATTCTTTTTAAATCGACACCTAGGACAAACAAATGCCTGTGGTTTCAGGATTGCCATATTAGTAGGCATGGTCAGCCCAGCACCCCATGGAAAGGAACGTGTGTTGGACTACAAATATGGCGTCTGTCAGAAAGCTTACCCCACAGGAACCAGGTCCCAGATCCAGGTCTCAGGGAAGTACGTGCGGACGGTCTCCTTAGGCCTGTCAGAGGCGCCAGAGGTTGGTGCACTCTCCTCATTTAGCATCATGTTCATGGGACGAGCTGTAAATAGAAACAAATCCTTCATTAGGTTCAGACTAGGAAGGTTTATACATTAGCATATCAAATCAAAGTTTATTGGTCACATACAGATTTGCAGGTGCAGTGAAATGCTGGCATTACTAGCTCTAACAATACAAATAAAAGATTAAGAACAAACAATCCAAGTAGATATTAGAGTGGGAATATAAATGGTCTGTGTAGACAGAATATAATTTGGAAAAGGTACAGTAGTAGCTATATTAGGATGAGCCATGTTGAGAACACAGTATATAAACAGAATGAGGTGACCAGCATTCAATGACTCTGTACAATACCTTCCATCATACCATTTTCTTTCATTGCAAAGACTGTGTTGCAGTCGTAAGGTTTTTTCACATCAGAGTTGGTCAGGATCTTGATTCCAACTTCCTAAAATGAAAAGTAAAGCAATAGAACAGTCAGTGTAAAGGCCATATCCCTGTATTTCAGTTTTGCTCAATTATGTGGGTATTGGTTGAATCAATTTAAAACCAAACATCTTTTCACTTATTTCTGAAAACTCACTTCATAGACAGCATTCTATTTTAATTCATTCAGTGTCTACTTTACAAAGACGTCATTTTAGCCTGAGTCTTTCATATACATTTTCAAAAACAGACAAACTTATTTGAGTCTCATACTTTAAAGATGCTGTAGACATCGTTTTTGTCGTCGCTGGGGCCAAACCTGAATGAGCGTTTCCCCCAATCAGGTACAACCAACTCATCGACCAATTCTGGTACAGGTGGAAGGGGCATAATCATCGCCTCTTCAAATCTTGGAGGATATCGAAGGCATGGGTAGGGGTCTTCTACCATGTATGAATATCCAGACAACTTCTGAACAGGCAGCTGACTGAAGACCTGCAGAGAGGGAAGTAATATACCTCTAGTAATACTGACTTAATAATCCGCAGCATCTTGACAGTCAGAGCTTGGTCGGTGCATGGTCAGAGGTTATAGGGTCAGTACATAGTTAGGACAACCTGGGTTAAATGCATATAGCCAATACTTGATCTGCACTCGATTTAGTGGTACAACAGAACCAACTAAATAGTCCCACAAGTTGAAACTTTAAACTTGAATTATCAGACAGTGGTTTAGACATGGTTAGAGGAAGCTGAAAATTTGCCAAATCCCATCTTGAAAAACATGGGTGCACAAAAACAATACCAAAGGTGGTGTGTGTGATCATGGTTAGGCATCAGCTTAGTGTGGTGAGTCAATGGTTAGTAAGTGAATGTGATGGGCTGTGTCTTCTCCCAAATGCCCCCCTATTCCCTATATATAGTGCACTGCCCACAATGAGGCCCTGGTTAAAAGTAGTGCACTACATAGGGAGCCATTTGGGATGCAGAACCATGGAGAACGTACAGAGTCTAGGCTGAGCTCCTGTTCAGGCTGCAGCAGCAGCACACTCTGGTCGATGGCCCTGAGAGAACACAGAGACCCTGGGTGGGCCTGGAGGCTCAGAGAAGTCTTCTCCCCTGGCAACTCCTGGAGGGACGAGAACTTCAGGGACACCTGGAGAGGAGAAAAGGAAGAGACATCACATCTATGTTTAAATATATCTATACTAGCATACATGTCTAACGCATTGGTTCATTCCAAGTATAGTAGCATACTGGTACAGAGCCCATAACATAATGGTAGTACTGTGTAGAGCAGGGGTCTCCAACAGGTCGATCACAAGCTACCAGTAGGTCGTAGGCCACCTAGGAGTAGCTTCTGAAAGTACATGCAATTCTCACGTGTTCTACAGCAAACTGTCAAACACCGTAAGCTCTGATACCATTTAATCAACGCAACATTGACATCCCAGCACTGGTTAGCCACTATTGGCTTAAAAAGCCAAACCTAACCATGTCTGCCAACTCATTTCCATTAATATTACCCCAGTCGGTCTGTGTGGTGTGCATGTTAGCCTATCACTGTGTAGCCAGTTGTGATAACCATCTTGTGGGTTGGCAGTAATATTTTCCCCTCCAAAAAAACTCAATTAAAATGTTAACTGCGAAGTAGGCTGACCGCAGAAGTATATCATGAGTAAGTGTATCAGCTTAGATATTCATACTTTTTCAGCACGCTACTCCTCCTACACCGTTTAATCTAGACACGCAGTTCAAACTAAAACGTGCGGAATGGTCTCACTCAAGTTACTTGTATACAACTTTATGTTCTGACTGGAAAGAGCAGGTTAGGAATAGCTTCTACCAATAAAAATAATTAGCTGTTTGTCAGAGTTCAGAATGACAAAAAGTGGCATGCTGAGGTCTACTAACAGCTGCGTGTCATTATGGAGCAGCCCAAACAGAGCCATTGCTATGGATACTCAAACAGAGGGCAAAAAAAAATGAGGGTGACCACAATTACTGATCACAACCACACAACTATTGACCACAACTGCTTACCAGATCCAATGACCACAACCACACAGCTAGTGATCGCTCAACTGCTGACCACAACTACATATCTTCCGACCATTCATCTTCTGACCTCAACCACACAACACCTGGTGACCAAAATCACTGACTTTCATCTACACCACTACTGAGCACGCAACAACTGACCTCTGACCACATCTAGACAGAAACAGACCCAATGAATTTGTGATGATCCAAAAGGTGCAGTTGAAGGATTTCATATCATAGTCTGATGCGAAGTCATTTTGGAAATTGATCGTAGTGCACGTAGCCCCGATAGATCACATTTCATGTAGCTGGTGAAAGTTGCCTACCTTGTTTTTAAGGCAGAGGTGAATGGGGAAGTCTTGGCTGTCTGCTACTGCCTCCCCATCAGGCAACACGGTGTACACCACTACCTGGGCAAAAGGGGTCAGCTCAGGCATCCGCTGCAGCGAGAGCATCAGCTGCCCTTGGTTAACTGAAAGAGATGGACAATGGGATGGACATTAGCTCACCATAAGCCACCAATACGGACATAGGCTAGTCACTGAACACTTTGAAATATACTGTGCAGTAAGAACTGGTATTGAAGATGTAATCTGGATGATTGAATCCTGTCGTGTCAGCTTTTTATCCCATGCCAGCGTAATGCCATTAGGCATGTTCTCTAATCAAGTGGGGTTCTGAGAAGTTCTAAAGAAAAAGTCAGGAAGCAGTCGGGAGAATCCAAGACCACTTCATTTACCTTTTCTTTCTTTAATGGTCACAGGAAGACGGCCGTGCTGCCAAATGCTGCCTCTAGATATAACCTGGGACATAAGAGAGCCAGATGGCAGCATCAACATTAATAACCAGAGAGTTACTGGCCAAAACCTGGAGATCTGCTAGCAAATATATTACTGTATCAGCTAAGGTGAAATATTCAACTGGAAGTCAAGTACTGTATGGTTTTCCCAAGCCATTCAAATATTTCCAGACAAAACACAATCAAATACTGAAGTAAAATATCCCAAATCTTGTGGTGGAATCAATAAAAAAATATATATTTTGAGTGAAACATCCCTTTAATCTTACCAGATAGAAAAAGTCCAGGGTCGTCTGTCCCTTTTTCAGCGCCACCCCTTGGATGATGTAGTGAGCAAGAACAATACCGTCCTTCTCACAGGAGAACTTCCCTTCGCCCTGCATTATCTTCACAAAGCTCTTGCTCTTAGAATAAAATTCTCTTGCGAAGTGGTAATCGGATGAATATTCTGGTCTACGCACACCCTGCACGTACGGATAATCCTCCTCAACCTTTTGATAACGAGCCTGGTTCAAGAAACACAGAAAATATGAAAAATAAACTATTGTAGTAAGCTTGGAGAATACACTAGGAGAAATTGATCAGTCAGAACCAACTGAATATTTACAGTAAATAATATATGGTTAAATATTCAAAGGAAAACATGAGTGAGTGACCACTGACCGACAGAGAGACAGAATCAGAACGCCATAGAGAAGTGTCTAGAGAGAAGGAAGCAATGCCCTTGCTGTCTGTGGTGAGAGTCCAGTTCTCAGATTTGCCACTGTTTTGTAGGAAGAGATACACGGGCTCATTGGGAACGGGACTAGAGTCGGGACCGGTCACCTTGATCTGAAAACACAGGACAGGATGACTGCAGACATCCAATATACACTCCCATTGCATACAAGACATCAAAAGCCTAGTTTAAATGCTCTAAATTACATGTTAACATTCATCACCACTTCATGTTCAAATCCATTTTTCTGAGTAAACCATTTTCTGCAGTGTTATTAAAAAGGCATTTGTTAATATAGTTTGTCCTCACCTTCCCCTCGTATGCAATTCCTGGTTTATATGCTTGGGGCACGTCCTCAAAACGAACAGTTACGATGACATTGGTGAAGCTTGCCTTGCCACTACCTTTAAGGATGACCCCTGGAGAGAACATAGGCAAGGGTCAGAGGTTAACAGTTCAGCATGTAAACACCTCTACGTTCAAGATAAGGTTCTCTCCTACCAGTTCCATATTCTTCCATCTCAGTCTCCACTTCGAAGTCCCCAAAAGATTCACGTAGACGGAACCGGGTCAAGTCGATCATTTGGGTTGCACAACCAGTTTTGTCAGTCTAGGATGAATGAGTAGTTGTAGGTCAGCTTAGCTCAGCTACAAAAACCTCAACATTTTGTCCACAGTAACAATAAAAACACTTACTTTGATAAGATACACCTCGCAGATATTACTAGACTCATATAACCAGTAATATTGAACGGCAATTCTGCAAACTTTCGCAGTGACAGACCCCAGCACTGGTTTTCCATAAGTGTATCTACAAATAAAGGTCACCAGAAGACAGACAATTAACTGTTCCAAAAAAGTAGAAACAGCTTTGAACATGAGCAAGTATCAAACATGGGACAGTCTTTAAAGTAGTCTATGCAACACACTAATTAAGGCTTAATATTCTGTCCATATAGTGTCCCAGTTTACATTATCATCTTACTGTCTATCATCTTATGCACTTACTTTCCACAAACTCTCAGTGTTGCTTGCTTGTCCAGAATAGTGATTGTTTGGGGTAGATAGACTTTGACCTCATATTTGGGTAAAACTGTAAAAAAAAATACATAATGTTATTTCCTCATTGTCTATTAACTACACCAAAAACATGGAATCACCATGTAAAAACAATATAATCTGATTTTTTTTATCCCATGCCAATTTCCTCACCATATTCTTTGATGTCAAAGGTTTGGGAAGTTTGCTCTCCCTTCTCATTCCATGCAGTGATGATGTAACTTCCTTGCGTTGCCTCTGTGGACATGGGGTGGGACAGGTCCAGAATTCCACTCACTGTTGACTGGTTCAACCACTGAGCAATGCGGTTGGAGTTTGGGTCCTGTATACAGATTCATAATAGGTTGAAGGAAGGTATTTTTGTTATAGAGACAGGCGTTGTATAAAATCATGCCACAGTACATATTGGCAGGTAAAAAAAAAATGTATATACAGCTTTGGTTTTTAGTTGCAATGGATTTTAAAATTGGTCTCACCTGAAGCTCCACTGTTAGATACTAGAAAAGAGAAAAACATTCAGCATTTAGCCCCAAAAAAACCTCAGACTTCATTACTTCCCAAAATTGTTTTTACCGTAAGCCTAAAGGGAACTACTATCTTGTTAAAAAAAAAAAAAAATGGGTTTGAAACATTAGTTTCACGACTTCCCAAAACAGTTTCTACAGTACAGGCATCTTTATCTACAGAGTTACAGTAGAGAGCAAATAAACTCTGACCACGTTTGCCGAGCCAGCTACACGGTCTGTCTGACCCAGACAATACTGAAAGAGTAACTTACCATCTGATTGAATGACAAGAAACTGGCATCCAGCGAGACGATTCGGAACTTGACTGGAAAAGGGGTAGAAACATTTGTCTATATAGTATCTGTCTATGTACAGTATATCCATCATCCATTTCAGGAAGGACCTTTCTAATGGCCTCACAAATATACTGTAAAGTAGACAGACATTTCAGTGTTCATCAAAGATTGTATCTAACTACCTGTCTGTCCAGGTTTGTAGACTGGTTTGTCGGTCTGGAAAATGGTGAGGAATCTTTTAGGCTTGATAAGGATCTTGGTCTTTTTACTCATCTCATCCTTCCTCCCCTTGATGCTGACATGGACAGTGGCCACACTGTCAGTCTTCACTGGGGGTACCTACAATATGAAAAACAGAAGAATGGAAGCTTGGTAGAACTTCTACAATCCTCTAGCCCCTTAACCAAAGTATGTCTCTCCGACTGAGTAGCTTGAGAACAGAGGGCTTTTTGTTAAGTGGTAGATAACCTCAGCATAGCAAAGTATGATTAATATAACTGCTATTGCCTTTCATAGGTTGGATCATTTTCAATACAACACCCAGCCTGTAATCCAAGTTGAATTCCACAAAACATGATTGACTACTCAGAATAAAATAATGAAGTGTTGAATGAATGTGCATAGCTAGCTTGAGTCTAGTAAGAATTGTGTTATTTAGATGGTGGTAGAGGATGACCAGTACTAGTTTCCATAGTATTATAGAAGATCCTGATATATAGCGCATCACATCGTTGTGGAACTTTGCAGTTAGAAATGTCATACATAGGGCTGGCATGATTCCTTAACCCACATGTCAGAGAGGCATGTTGGTTCTACATGAAATATTTATATCAGAGTGGTCCACAACGTTGTAGCCTGCTGAACACAGCACAGTTACAGCTGACCTGGAAGGAGATGCAGCGATAGAAGTCCTGTGTTACGTCTTCCTCCAGTAGAATGGTGCCGCTGCCACCCTCCATTTCCAGCGACACCTTCAACAACAGAGGCTCTGTGGCTTGGTGGACCTGAGCACAAAGTTTCTCTGTGGTCCCTCCTACCACCTCCGAGCTGACCGTCACCAGGTAAATCCTAAAAGGGGAAAGAGTCAGCATGAATGCAGCTGTGGTAATAATATTTAAGTGGCAGTGTACTCAAACAGCTCTTTAGTTCCTTTGTACCCTACTGATTTTTTAAAGTTGGGGACAAAGTGACCTTATTTGTCTCTGGCTATGTGCCCCACTCAGTCCAATGGATGGCACAATTGATTCTGTTTTGGAGAGTGTGGGAATGGATACCAATGAGTTGTTCTCATGGACTGTCAACCATGTGTTGGGGATGATTAAACAGAGGGGAAGTGAAGGAAATCAGACCAAAAGGGGGAAGTGTTTCAACATCTAAGATCCACATACAGTGCATTCATATTCAGACCCCTTTACTTTTCACATTTCTTTACTTTGGACTTATACTAAAATGGCTTAAATAAATGTTTTGCAGCAATATAATTGAATTTACCACAGGTAGATGCCAATCAAGTTGTAGAAACATCAAGGATTATCAATGGAAACAGGATACACTTGAGCGCAATTGCGAGTAATTTATTAATTTAACCAGGCATGTCAGTGAAGAACAAATTCTTATTTACAATGACGGCCTACCGGGGAACAGTTGAGTGGCCCAGCCAGAGCCCTGACTTGAGCCCAATCGACATCAAAGGAAAGACCTGAAAATAGCTGTGAAGAGATGCTCCCCATCCAACCTGAAAGAGCTTGAGAGGATCTGCAGAGAAGACTGGGAGAAACTCCCCAAATACAGGTGTGCCAAGCTTGTAGTGTCATACCCAAGAAGACACAAGGCTGTAATCATGGCCAAAGGTGCTGCGACAAAGTACTGAGTACAGGGTCTGAATACTTACATTTGAAGTCAGAAGTTTACATACATCTTAAAGTATTTGTCTCAGTTTCACAATTCCTGACATTTAATCCGAGTAAAAATTCCATCTTAGGTCAGTTGATCACTTTATTTTAAGAATGTGAAATGTCAGAATAATAGTAGAGTGATTAATTTCAGCTTTTATTTCTTTCGTCACATTCCCAGTGGGTGGGAAGTATACATACACTCAATTAGTATTTGGTAGCATTGCCTTGCAATTGTTGAACTTGGGGCAAACATTTTAGGTAGCCTTCCACAATAAGTTGGTTGAATTTTGGCCCATTCCTCCTGACAGAGCTGGTGTAACTGGGTCAGGTTTGTAGGCCTCCTTGCTCGCGCATGCTTTTTCCAGTTCTGCCAACATATTTTCTATAGGAAAATGAGGTCAGAGCTTTGTGATGGCCACTCCAATACCTTGACTTTGTTGCCCTTAAGCCATTTTGCAACAACTTTGGAAGTATGCTTGGGGTCATTGTCCATTTGGAAGACATTTGCGACCAAGCTTGAACTTCCCAACTGATGTCTTGAGATGTTGCTTCAATATATCCACATCGTTTCCCTACCTCATGATCCCATCTATTTTGTGAAGTGCACCAGTCCCTCCTGCAGCAAAGCACCCCCACAACACGCTGTCACCCCCGTGCCTCAGGGTTGGAATGGTGTTCTTCGGCTTGCAAGCCTCCCCCTTTTTCCTCCAAACATAACGATGGACATTATGGCCAAACAGTTCTATTTGTTTCATCAGACCAGAGGACATTTCTCCAAAAAGTATGATCTTTGTCCCCATGTGCAGTTGCAAACCGTAGTCTGGCTTTATGGTGGTTTTGGAGCAGTGGCTTCTTCCTTGCTGAGCGGGCTTTCAGGTTATGTCGATATAGGACTCATTTTACTGGGGCAATACTTTTTTACCTGTTTCCTCCAGCATCTTCACAAGGTATTTTGCTGTTCCGGGATTGCACTTTTCGCACCAAAATACATTCATCTCTAGGAGACTCATCTCTTTGATTTTCCCATGATGTCAAGCAAAGAGGCACGGAGTTTGAAGGTAGGCCTTCAAATACATCCACAGGTACACCTCCAATTGACTCAAATTATGTCAATTAGCCTATCAGAAGCTTCTAAAGCCATGACATCATTTTCTGGAATTTTCCAAGCTGTCAACTTTGTGTATGTAAACTTCTGAAGCAATGGAATTATGATATGGTGAATTATAAGTGAAATATTGTCTGTAAACAATTGTTGGATAAATGACTTGTCAGGCACAAAGTAGATGTCCTAACCAACTTGCCAAAACTATAGTTTGTTAACAAGAAATATGTAGAGTGGTTGAAACACTTATATTGCTGTCATTAACTTGGTTTATGTAAACTTCAACTGTATGTAACATGTGAGCGTTCTCTTTAATTTGCAAACATAAAAACAAAAAACAGGGTTTACTGTGTCTTTATGGGGTACTGTGTCTAGATTGATATTTTTTATTAAATCAATTTTAGAACCAGGCTGTAACTTAACATTTGTTAAAAGTCAAGGGGTCTGAATACTTTCTGAATGCACTGTATAACAGCTATCACAAGTAGGATTTTTCAACCCAAAAATCTATAGTTCAATTTGCCAGCATGTCTCATAACAAATGAAAAGCCTCACATGCAGAGAGAGGTGCTGTATGAATAACAGTGATGTCCTGTGGCCTTACCACTATCTTTTTTTGTATTATTCACAGAGACAATATCAAGCATCTATTCAGTTGTCAGTGCAGTGAGCATAGAAAATACTGCTTTATATTTAATATGTTTAGAACGAAAATATTTATATCGTTTAGGTTGGCTATTCTACACCTGCATAGCGTGAAGAATTCAGAGTATAATTAATTCCTACATTTGAAGTCTGTTGCATCCAGCCAGACATGCAAATAAAAATAGATGATTGTGTGTTTAATCTACTGCTTTCTACATCAAATGTTTTTTTAGTGTACTTACGATTTGAAGGTGCTCGATGTCGCGGTTTGTATAATCACTGATGTGATCAATACAAAGAAAAGTACATTGAGAGCCATGGCTTCGGTAAACAGCCAGTCTTCCTCCGCACTTCGTGATGCTCCCTTTTCTTCCTCGTCCAGGGAGATTGTCAGGAAAGTTGCACAAACGGTGCTATATATACCCAAATGCACCCTCCCGTGTCACTCCCTTCCAAATAGTTTGGAACACTGCAGCCAGCTCCCGTTTCCTCCCAATTACCGCTGAAGTCCTCAACTAGTCACAGCCCCCGACCAATGGGATGGTCAGAATGATGATGAAATCACCTCAGGCTATTCTGGCCGGAACACCTGAGAGAAGAAATACCTATGTAGCCTGGCTAACCTGTCGATTTAGTCCACCTGTCAATTTAGCCATTATTCATGTGAAAAGCCACCATAGCCTACAGCTTTCTGCTTTGACTGATAAAATGCAACATATTAGCTAACCAACTTTACTTTACTATTGATATTTTTGACAACTTGTACTTTTACTTCACTACATTCCTAAAGAAAATTATGTACTTTTACTCCATATATTTTCCCTGACACCAAAAAGTACAGGTTACAGTTTGAATGCTTAGCAGGACAGGAAAATTGTCTAATTCACACACTTATCAAGAGAAGATACCTGCTCATCCCCACACTGCCTCTGATATGGCGGACTCACTAAACACATGCTTCGTTTGTAAATGATGTCTGTAAATTTAAAAAAACAAGACAATCATGCTGTCTGGTTCCATTTATACTTGTACTTTTACTTTTGATACTTAAGTATATTTTAGCAATTACATTTACTTTTGATAGTTAAGTATATTTAAAACCAAATACTTTGAACCTTTTACTCAAGTAGTATATTACTGAGTGACTTTCACTTTACTATTCATTTTCTATTAAGGTATCTTTACTTTTACTCAAATATGACAACTGGGTACTTTTTCCACCACTGGTTATTCTAAACATTTGTTTCTTGGTGCTAAAATTAGTCACATGTCAATGTGAACAGTTGTTATGCCATTATAATGTGGATATCAGGCCCCATGTTCCCCCAGGAATGAAGAGGAGTTAGTTAATAATGTGGATATCATGGAGAGAGTTTTCCATAAGCCAACCATGGCTGATATAAATAATATGAAGATGGTGAAACTAAAACAATGACATTTCCTAAAGAAAATAAGCATGCTTGCTCGTCTTGAAGTATTATGATTTAGTTTAGTTTACTAGGATCCCCATTAGCTGCTGCACATGCAGTAGCCACTCTTACTGGGATCCACATAAAATACAGTCACATCTGAAATGTATTAGCACCCTTGATAAAGATGAGCAAAAAAGACTGTATAAAATAAATAATAAACACTGAGCTATAATGTAAGCGCAATTTTTTTCTGAAAAAAATATTTACTTTAACAGCTATTGTTTTTGAAATCTTAAAAATATAGGTGTGGCCAGTCCTTGCAACCATAGCTCTGTGTATGGATGCAGAGAAGTTCTCAACTAGTCGCAGCCTTCTGACCAATGGGATGGTCAGAATGACGACCAAAATACCCCCCAGGCAAAACATTTTTTTGACACATGTTGGCAGTAACACTTGAGAGAAGAAATACCTGTTTAGCCTGGCTAACCTGTTGATTTAGCCCACCTATCGATTTAGACATTAGCCATGAAAAAGCCACCATAGCCTACTGCTATGTGCTTGGTCGGATAAAATGCAACATATTAGCTCACCAATAGCATATTTATTTCCCATTGTGTGAGCAGGAAATGTCCTTTTCTAGTTTCACTATCTTCATATTATTTATATCAGCCATGGTTGGCCTATGCAAAACTCTCTCCATGATATCCACATTACTGACTCATTTAACAGTAAACCTAGGGGATCAATATACAACAACAAGTGTAATTTCATACAATGGCTATTGAATGCTCCAGTGCAGGAGGATTGGGCCTCTTGTTATTCTAAACATTTGGATCTGGGTGCCGAGATTAGCCTCCGCAATCCAAAATGTGTTGTTAGGAATAATGTAGATATCAGGCCATGTTCCTTCAGGAACTAAGAAGATTAAGTAAATAATGTGGATGTCATGTAGAGAGTTTTGCATAGGCCAACCATGGCAGATATAAATGATATGAAGACATTGTGAAACAGGAAACGCTGTATGCTTTCTAGTCTTGAAGTATTATGGTTTAGTTTCATTTAGTTTATTAAGATCCCCATTAGCTGCTGTAACTCTTCCTGGGGTCCAACATAAAACTTAACAACCCCTTGGGTTGTGCCGTGGCGGAGGTCTTTGTGGGCTATACTCAGCCTTGTCTCAGGATGGTAAGTTGGTGGTTGAAGATATCTCTCTAGTGGTGTGGGGGCTGTGCTTTGGCAAAGTGGGTGGGGTTATATCCTTCCTGTTTGGCCCTGTCCGGGGGTGTCCTCGGATGGGGCCACAGTGTCTCCTGACCCATCCTGTCTCAGCCTCCAGTATTTATGCTGCAGTAGTTTATGTGTCGGGGGGCTAGGGTCAGTTTGTTATATCTGGAGTACTTCTCCTGTCCTATTCGGTGTCCTGTGTGAATCTAAGTGTGCGTTCTCTAATTCTCTCCTTCTCTCTTTCTTTCTCTCTCTCGGAGGACCTGAGCCCTAGGACAATGCCCCAGGACTATCTGACATGATGACTCCTTGCTGTCCCCAGTCCACCTGGCCGTGCTGCTGCTCCAGTTTCAACTGTTCTGCCTTATTATTATTCGACCATGCTGGTCATTTATGAACATTTGAACATCTTGGCCATGTTCTGTTATAATCTCCACCCGGCACAGCCAGAAGAGAACTGGCCATCCCACATATGCTTTCTCTAATTCTCTCTTTCTTTCTCTCTCTCTGAGGACCTGAGCCCTAGGACCATGACCCAGGAATACCTGACATGATGACTCCTTGTTGTCCCCAGTCGACCTGACTGTGCTGCTGCTCCAGTTTTAACTGTTCTGCCTTATTATTATTCGATCATGCTGGTCATTTATGAACATTTGAACATCTTGGCCATGTTCTGTTATAATCTCCACCCGGCACAGCCAGAAGAGGACTGGCCACCCCACATAGCCTGGTTCCTCTCTAGGTTTCTTCCTGGGTTTTGGCCTTTCTAGGGAGTTTTTCCTAGCCATCGTGCTTCTACACCTGCATTGCTTGCTGTTTGGGGGTTTAGGCTGGGTTTCTGTACAGCACTTTGAGATATCAGCTGATGTACGAAGGGCTATATAAATACATTTGATTTGATTTGATTTGACATACAGTCACATCCAAAATGATTAGCACCCTTGATAAAGCAAAAATTACTATAAAATAAATTATACAAATACTGAGCTGTTATTGTATGACCACATTTATATTATAAATCAATTATATTATTTATACTAATACAATTTCCTGGTAATGGCTTAAACTATCCAAGGAGGTTCTATCAAAATAACTATATTAAAGTAAGTGAAATCAACACATAAAACCAGACACTTTATCCTTTCAAACCCTTCATTCTATGTTGTACAATCTAACAAGTAAGTCATATCGTTACACACATGCTTCATTACACAATTTCATTCATGGAAATACTATCATCATAATAAAGCTTAAGTCTACAGGCAAGGTATTACTTCTGTCAATGTGACACATACACAAAGGATCTGTAGACACAAGAGGTAAATACATCTCAATGTTTAACCATTGTTTCCATAGCTCTTACCACAATGGGGTTGCATTGACATACAGTACCAGTCAAAAGTTTGGACACGCCTACTCATTCAAGGGTTTTTTCTTTATTTTTACAATTTTCTACATTGTAGACTAATAGGGAAGACATTAAAACTATGAAATAACACATATGGAATCATAAAGTAACCAAAGAATTGTTAAATAAATCAAAATATATTTGAGATTTGAGATTCTTCAAAGTAGACACCCTTTGCCTTTGCACACTCTTGGCATTCTCTCAACCAGCTTCACCTGGAATGCTTTCCCAACTTTCTTGAAGGAGTTCCCACATATGCCGAACACTTGTTGGCTGCTTTTCCTTCACTCTGCGGTCCAACTCATCCCAAACCATCTCAATTGGGTTGAGGTTGAGTGATTGTGGAGGTCAGGTCATCTGATGCAGCACTCCATCACTCTCCTTCTTGGTCAAATAGCCCTTACACAGTCTGGAGGTGTGTTGGGTCATTGTCCTGTTGAAAAACAAATGATAGTCCCTCTAGGTGGGATGGGATGGCGTATTGCTGCAGAATGCTGTGGTAGCCATGCTGGTTAAGTGTGCCTTTAGTTCTAAATAAATCACAGACAGTGTCACCAGCAAAGAGTCCATCAAACCTCCTCCTCCATGCTTCACGGTGGGAACCACACATGCAGAGATCATCCGTTCACCTACTTTGCATTTCACAAAGACATGGTGGTTGGAACCAAAAATCGCAAATTTGGCAAAATGACAGGTTTCCAATGGTCTAATGTCCATTTCTCATGTTTCTTGGCCCAAGCAAGTCTCTTCTTATTATTGGTGTCCTTTAGTAGTGGTTCCTTTGCAGCAATTTGACCATGAAGGCCTGATTCACATAGTCTCCTCTGAAAAAGTGATGTTGAGATGTGTCTGTGTCACGTGGGACTAGGTGGGTGAGGAAGGAATCAGGCGCAGAGAGTTCCACTGGGAAAAGATGCACTTTAATGAGGCACAAAATAACAAGCCCACAACACAGGGCGCGGACAATAATGTGGACCACCCAAAACACAGGGTGCCAGGTCCAGAAACACGAACACCTCTACCTAACGCACACACGTAACACAAATACAATCCCGCACAAAACAAGGGCGGGTACACGTACTTTAAATAAGGAAGCCCATTAAGCACATACAACAGGACACAGGTGAAACTAATAAGACAAAACAAACAGACAACGAAAAAGGGATCGGTGGCGGCTAGTAGGCCGGTGACGACGACCGCCAAGCACCGCCCGAACAGGCAAGGAAGCCAACTTCGGCGGAAGTCGGGACAGTCTGTTTCTTGAACTCTGTGAAGAACTTATTTGGGCGGCAATTTCTGAGGCTGGTAACTCGAATGAACTTATCCTCTGCAGCAGAGGGAACTCTGGGTCTTCCTTTCCTGTGGATGTCCTCATGAGAGCAAGTTTCATCATCGTGCTTGATATTTTTTTGTGACTGCACTTGAAGAAACTTTCAAAGTTCTTGAAATGTTTCGGATTGACTGACCTTCATGTCTTAATGTAATGATGGGCTGTCATTTCTCTTTGCTTATTTGAGCTGTTCTTGCCATAGAATGGACTTGGTCTTTTACCAAATAGGGCTATCTTCTGTAGACCACCCCTACCTTGTGACAAAACACAACTGATTGGCCCAAACACATTATGAAGGAAAGAAATTCCACCAATCAACTTTTAAGAAGGCACACCTGTTAATTGAAAGACATTTCAGATGACTACCTCATGAAGCTGGTTGAGAGAATGCCAAGAGTGTGCAAAGCTGTCATCAAGGCACAGGGTGACTACTTTGAAGAGTCTCAAATATAAAATATATTTAGATTTATTTATTATCAGTTGACCATTCTTGGTAGCTAAGGGTTAACTTGCGTTTGATCATGTTCAAATTGCATCTTAACTCCTTAAAGCTGGAATCAACGAGTCGTCTGCGATCCCCAGGACGCACCTCTTTTGTTATTTCTTTTGAAACCCAACAGCCATCCTTTTCGGGTGGAGACAGCATGCCTTTTCGGGTGGAGTTGATCCAGATCCAACACCAATGATGATGATGCTTGTTCAGTAGATCATGTCTAAAAAACATTGTCCCTGCAACCGGATCTGTTCATCTAAAACTAGCTACAGCTGACTACCCTGCTGTTTACATTCTAGCTCTCTCACGCACGCTCCCTCATGCCCAAGCGCTCTCTCTCGCATCTATGCACTCTCCCATTCTCTCACAACCATAGATTGTGTATATACTGTATAAACAACACAAGAAGCGGGGGGAAGCCTGGTGTCATAGACGACTCGCTGATTACCACTTTAAATATGTCATTGAGTTCATTTGTCGAGGGGTAGCTATGTGTTTTATATCCCAGTTGAAAACTCCTCGGGAATATCAGTACCATAACCTAATCATTTCACCTTTCTGTCTTAATTGTCTTGTGTCTTATTTCACTGGACATCCCATGTCTCCCATAAATAGCAATTCTTGGAGTAAGTTCTCATTTACCTGCATAGACCTGGCACAAGTCATTGGTGTTAACTGTTGTTTTGAGGGTGACATTTCAACAGTAGAATTATGTCAATGGTAACCAATTTTCAATATAGACAAAGGTTGTCTAAAATGTGTAAAATTGTGCCTTTGAAACTTTATATCCAGAAAAAAACTAATATGCAAACAAACTCATGTAAAATTATTATTTATTCAAGCACACATTCAGATGTATAAATAAAATCAGACATTTTCCCATTTCAACTTTGTTGTGCGGGGAGAAAGTGCAGCGAACACACTTTTGGGTGAGAAATAAACACACAACCTGTAGAATCTTTGATATGACATGGTGGGTCCAGTAAGAAGGTTATTCCTTAAGATGCGGCTGCTAGGTGTTTGTGTGTGGAGAATGCAAACTGAGGGAAAGGTTGTGTTCTGTTCACAGCACGTGACATGATGCCATACTAATGTCATGCCAATAAGTGTCTGGCAATGGACACTCTTTGGGCATAACACTAGTATGTCATCATGACAAACGCTTTGAGAATCCTAGCACCCATGGTGGAAACCAGTGTACTGTGAATGGGGATCAGGGAAAGTCATGTTCAAAACACAATCCACATTCACAGATGTGACAGGCTTAAAAAAATAACAGAGTAACAAAGTAAAAAAATATAATAATAATAAGACATTTGAAAAAAATGTTTAAAAAAAATGAAAGATTAAGAAAAATAATACGTGTTTTTATTTTATTTATTTATTTTCCTTGGTGCATATATATATACATACAGTGCCTTGCGAAAGTATTCGGCCCCCTTGAACTTCGCGACCTTTTGCCACATTTCAGGCTTCAAACATGAAGATATAAAATTGTAGTTTTTTGTGAAGAATCAACAACAAGTGGGACACAATCATGAAGTGGAACGACATTTATTGGATATTTCAAACTTTTTTAACAAATCAAAAACTGAAAAATTGGGCGTGCAAAATTATTCAGTTAATACTTAATACTTTGTAGCACCACCTTTTGCTGCGATTACAGCTGTAAGTCGCTTGGGGTATGTCTCTATCAGTTTTGCACATCGAGAGACTGACATTTTTTCCCATTCCTCCTTGCAAAACAGCTCGAGCTCAGTGAGGTTGGATGGAGAGCATTTGTGAACAGCAGTTTTCAGTTCTTTCCACAGATTCTCGATTGGATTCAGGTCTGGACTTTGACTTGGCCATTCTAACACCTGGATATGTTTATTTTTGAACCATTCATTGTAGATTTTGCTTTATGTTTTGGATCATTGTCTTGTTGGAAGACAAATCTCCGTCCCAGTCTCAGGTCTTTTGCAGACTCCATCAGGTTTTCTTCCAGAATGGTCCTGTATTTGGCTCCATCCATCTTCCCATCAATTTTAACCATCTTCCCTGTCCCTGCTGAAGAAAAGCAGGCCCAAACCATGATGCTGCCACCACCATGTTTGACAGTGGGGATGGTGTGTTCAGCTGTGTTGCTTTTACGCCAAACATAACGTTTTGCATTGTTGCCAAAAAGTTCAATTTTGGTTTCACCTGACCAGAGCACCTTCTTCCACATGTTTGGTGTGTCTCCCAGGTGGCTTGTGGCAAACTTTAAACGACACTTTTTATGGATATCTTTAAGAAATGGCTTTCTTCTTGCCACTCTACCATAAAGGCCAGATTTGTGCAATATACGACTGATTGTTGTCCTATGGACAGAGTCTCCCACCTCAGCTGTAGATCTCTGCAGTTCATCCAGAGTGATCATGGGCCTCTTGGCTGCATCTCTGATCAGTCTTCTCCTTGTATGAGCTGAAAGTTTAGAGGGACGGCCAGGTCTTGGTAGATTTGCAGTGGTCTGATACTCCTTCCATTTCAATAATATCGCTTGCACAGTGCTCCTTGGGATGTTTAAAGCTTGGGAAATCTTTTTGTATCCAAATCCGGCTTTAAACTTCTTCACAACAGTATCTCGGACCTGCCTGGTGTGTTCCTTGTTCTTCATTATGCTCTCTGCGCTTTTAACGGACCTCTGAGACTATCACAGTGCAGGTGCATTTATACGGAGACTTGATTACACACAGGTGGATTGTATTTAGCATCATTAGTCATTTAGGTCAACATTGGATCATTCAGAGATCCTCACTGAACTTCTGGAGAGAGTTTGCTGCACTGAAAGTAAAGGGGCTGAATAATTTTGCACGCCCAATTTTTCAGTTTTTGATTTGTTAAAAAAGTTTGAAATATCCAATAAATGTCGTTCCACTTCATGATTGTGTCCCACTTGTTGTTGATTCTTCACAAAAAAATACAGTTTTATATCTTTATGTTTGAAGCCTGAAATGTGACAAAAGGTCGCAAAGTTCAAGGGGGCCGAATACTTTCGCAAGGCACTGTACATACGCACACGTACTCAAAAATAAAAATAAAAACACAAAAAAAAAACATATATAACACTTGCAGCAGCACTATCAAGGTTCTTATTAGCTATTTCTAGCCTTCGCTGAGACGACAGGCCAATAATTCAATTTTAGGTTTTACAGCACCTCACACAACATGTATCTGCACATTTCCCTAGTCACCCCGTTCACTCTGTCCAGTTTGAAATATAGTTGAATAGTGGAGACCAGAGTCTATCAAACTTGGGCTGTCTCTTGTGGAGGTCATAAGTGAGCTTTTCAAGAGGAAGAAAGTCAACAATCTGGTCAATCCACATTTTAAATGTAGGAGGGGTATTAGAGGCCCACAATAGCAGAATACATTTCTTAGCAAAATATGTAATAGTCATAAGCAAATTTTCTCTGTCAGGATCAAGAACAAAGTCCTGCTGGGCATTAAGAAGATAGATACACGGGGTCACATCAAATTGTACATCTAGTATTTTCTGTGCAGCAGTATGTATAGATTGCCAGAATCTGGCAATCTCTCTACAGCTCCAAAATACATGCATATAGGTTCCACTTTCAGAGGTACATATTTTACAGTTAGGAGACATATCTGTTTTCATTCTATGGAGTCTCAAAGGAGTATAATAAAATGTGTACAAAAATTTGTAGTTAGATTCTTTCATTTTTACATTAGTAGAGGTGCAGTATACCCTGTTGCAAACCTCCGCCCATAACTCATCACTGATAGTCAGACCAAGGTCCTTTTCCCAAATTATTTTCAAAGGAGTAAAGGAGGAGCCTCCTTTCTCAGAAAGGAGTCTATAGATGTAAGATATTTTGTCTTTAATGGATTGTGCTGTGACAAGAAGGGTTTCAACTTCATTCAACTGAGTTCTAAACCTCCTCTTGGAGGTAAATTAGGAAATTACATGTCTAATTTGAAGATATTTAAAAAAAAATGGGATCTTGGCACATCGAATTCACTGCAGAGCTCTTGAAAGGATTTCAGTGTAGTGGTTTTCTGATGAAATAGGTCTGAAAAGGTCCTGATTCCTAGAGTATGATTAAAGATTACATTTGGCATCCCTCAGGGCTTTTGGCAAGTCTGGGTTGCCCACTATAGGCGAGTGAGAACATATTTGGGAGGAAATGCCCATGTATTTCTTACAGTCCCTCCACGCTAGTAGGGTACTGTAAATCACAAAGTCTTTGGCTATGTTGCCAACTTCACTAAAGTTATTAATGAATATAATTGAGCTTAAGGGCAATGAACCACAGGATTGGGCTTCTATCTGAATCCATGTTGACTCTTATCTGTTTGTGATCCATGTTAGCATGTTGCGGATTTGGGCAGACCAGTAGTACAATTGAAGGGATGGAAGGGCAAGACCACCCTTAGATTCAGGTTTTGGTTAGTTGTTTTGAAAAAGGAAACTGGGAGATAGCATGGGAGCATCTGAAATAAGTAGTTCAGTCTAGGGAGGATGTTCATACGGATGACATTAATTCTTCCTATTAAGCTAATTGGGAGGGAGATCCAGGTTTGGAGATAGTTCTTGATTCGATCCAGGAGTGAAAGATAATTTTCCTTGAAAAGGCTATTCAGATCTGGTGTTATGAAGATCCCGAGGTATTGAAACCCCTGTGTTTTCCATTGGAAAGGACATGGTGTCTTCATAGAGCTGGTGAGTGTAATATTGAGAGGGTAGACTGTGGATTTGTTAAAATTGATCTTATAACCTGAAAACTTGCCATACTGAGCAATTGTGTCTAAAATGAGAGGGAGGGATTTCTCAGGGTTGGATATGTAGAGCAAGACATCATCCGTGTAAAGCGAAATCTTGTGCTGCATGCCGCCTGCAGAAACACCCATAATACTTGGATTGCTCCTTATCAGCTCTGCCAGAGGCTCCGCCCCCAACAAGTAGAGCAGGGGGGAAAGCGAGCACCATTGTCTTGTGCCCCGTTCCAGAGGGAATCTGTCAGAGTTCAGTCCATTAGTAGTCACCATGGCATTTGGATGAGAGTATAGTGATTTGATCCATTTAATAAAATTTGGACCCATTGAATTTTTCTAAGACTGAAAACAGAAAGCTCCACTCCATCCTGTCAAACGCCTTCTCAGCATCCAGTGAAGCCAGCAGGACAGGGGTCTTCTGTGCGTTTACTTGATCAATAATATCAAAAAGAGGGCGAATGTTATCAGAAGAGTATCTGTCAATAATAAATCCAGTTTGGTCCGTTTTATTATTTTGGCGAGCAATTTGGTAATTATTTTATAGTCGAAATCCAACAAGCTTATGGGCCGGAAGGACGAGCAGGATAGGGGGTCCTTGTCCTTTTTTAGCAACACTGTAATGCGAGCTGTGTGCATTGAGTCTGGGAGAACTCAGTTTTTGCACAAATCCTCCAGCATTGGCATGAAGATAGGGCGGAGCTGGGGCCAAAAAGCTTTGTAGAACTCTCTGGGGAATCCATCTGGGCCTGGGGACTTATTAGGTGGCATGGAGGTAATTGCCTCCAGGATCTCCTCAGGAGTGAAGGGAGAAATGAGATCTTCTTGGTCGGTCTCTGATAGTTTAGGTAGCGAGATTCCCCCTAGGAAAGAGTGGAGTTCTGCCTCCGTGTGTTTTCTCTCAGAGGTATATAGTTTGCAGTAAAAATCATGAAAAGTTAATTTGATATTTTTTGGGTCATATGTGACCTCGTCCTCTGCTGTTCGGATAGCCATGATTGTACGCTCTGACTGCTCCTTTTTTAATTGGTAAGCAAGCAATCTACTGTGCCTATTGCTATACTCATGGTATTTCTGTTAGTAAAGAAAACATTTTTTATATATCCCGAGTGTAGTCCAAATTCAGTTTGGCTTTGGCTGCTTTAAGATGACTCCAGGAGGTGCTGTCTGAGGATTATTTATGTATTTTTTCACAGCATTCCAGCTCCCTCTTAAGATCTAGCCTGTGTGCTTCCATTGATTTTTTCTTAGAGGAAGCATATGCAATTAGATGGCCTCAGTGTGGCTTTAGCAGCGTCCCACATTGTGGCTGGAGAAACAGGAGAATCTTTGCTGTCTTGTGTGTAGTTGTCTATCCTTGTAGTTACCAATGTGTGGAACGCTTCGTTTGATAACATGAAGGTGTTGAATTTCCAGCTCTTTGACCTCGGGATGTTTTTGCAGAGGTCAAAGCGGAGATGGACAAAGGCTTGATCTGAAAGTGCTATGGGTCCGATTGTACATGTGGCTGAATTTATGAAACTCTTTGGGATAAAAATGTAATCTATACGGGAGTAGGTGTTATGGACATTAGAGTAGTATGTATAGTCCATAGATGAGCTATTAGTCTCTCTCCAGATATCTATCAGTCCCATCTCTTTAGTAAGAGAGTTCAACATCTTTGCAGATCTAGGATTTGTGGTGGGGACTTGAGATGATTTGTCTAGGGCAACCCTTAAGGGTACAATTAAAATCTCCGGCCACCACGCCAAAGGAGACACAATGCTCATTGAACAGGGTTATCATTTTTGACATGAAGGCAGGAGTATCTGTGTTAGGGGCGTATATGTTTAAGATAGTAATTGGTTGACCATATAGTGACCCAGTTGTCAAAATAAATCTCCCCTCCGGATAAGATATGTTTTTATCAATTATGAATGGAACATTCTTATGGATAAGTATGGCTGTGCCTCTACTGTTTGATTTGAAAGATGAGAAATACACCTGTCACCCCCAAGCTCTGCGGAGTTTGGCATGTTCAGCATCACAGAGGTGTGTCTCTTGCAATAGCACGATGTCTGCTTTTTCCTTTTTTAGAGCATATAGTATCTTTTTCCGTTTTATTGCATGCCCAAGACCATGGCAGTTCCATGTCAATAGATTTAAGGTACTAGTCATCGTCATCGAACAGTAATCAAACTTTAGTGCAAGTCATTGCTGGGTAAAAGTGGATAGTAGTTACAGCTGCGTTCACATAAAAGGAAAATAAATGGTGTACATAAAATAATAATCTCTGAACACCCCAGCCGACACATCCCGTGGAATCTATTATTGGGCGCGGTGGTTGTCTGGCTGCTGGTGGGGGCCTCAGTGCTCGGTGAGCTCTCTCGAGTTCTATGGGCCTGTCGGTTGGACCGGTGGAGCCACTCGGGAAGTTTGTCTTGCAGGCAGCGGATCAGTGGCATGTTTCCCTCTTCTTTTTCGCCCAGATTGAATAGAACACAATTATTCCTTCGCCCCCTGTTTTCCAGGTCCTCTGTTTTCTCTTCCAGATGCTCAATTTTCTTTTTAGCAATTGCTATTGTTTCCATGGCATCTGTCAATAAGTTTTCCATGGATAGGATTCGCCCCTCTGCCTCGTCCAGGCGCTCCGCATTTATGGTTATCTTGTTGTTGATGTCAGGTAAAGCGTTTTCCAGGATTGTCACCTTGACCCCTATCACACTGAGCTGAGAGTTAATGGCATCTAATTTAGTGTTTAGTTATGTACGTTGGGATCTCAACTCAGAAAGGATGTCTTCGACAGAGTGCGAGGTTTGCATTCGTTGTGCCTTGGGGGGGAGCGGGTTCTCTTGCTCCTGGCTAATGGCGCTAGTTTTTTCTGAAGCTAGCTTCTTCTTGGAGGCTTTTTCCGTCGCTAATGCTCGAGTCCGGGTAAAAATGTCACCTGTAGTGTCGGATTTTGTAGCCACCATGACTTTTTCTTACTAAAGCTAAATGAGTCTGAAGTTGGAGTGGAGGTAAGATTAGGAATTGGAAACTACTGGTGCGGAGCTCTTAGTTCATGCGGCCATCTCGTTCAAGGGTCACGTGATCCCCCCTCATGATGATTTTTAATTAAAACTCCGAAAACTAAACAATAAATGACAACGTGAATTTACAAAACCGAAACAGTACCGTGTGGCCCAAACACTCACACGGAAACAAACACCCACAATCCAAAAGTGAAACCCAGGCTACCTAAGTATGATTCTCAATCAGGGACAACAATTGACAGCTGCCTCTGATTGAGAACCATACTAGACCGAACTCAAAAACCAAACATAGAAAAACAAACATAGACTGCCCACCCCAACTCACGCTCTGACCATACTAAAACAAAGACAAAAACAAATGAACTAAGGTCAGAACGTGACAATGCCGGTACTCCCGGGCGTCACTCCCAGGCTCTGCTGCATCAGCCACTGCCAACACGTCAACCTTATACAGCCTGTGAAAACTTAAATATTTGTCTACGCAGTAATGGGTGAAATGTGGCAGCTGGCTTAGACAGAGGTCTGGTCCCTGACCGCAACACTTCCTCTCTCTGTCTGTAGGCATCTCCCTGCAGTTGCCAAGGTGCACCTGTGGTGGCTCACCATTCCGCCGGCGGTAAATCTCTAGGACAGGTATTACCAAACTGGGGTATGCGTACCCCCAGGGGTACACGCAATGACATCGGGGGTACGTCAAATCAAAATGTGATTCATTTTTTTTATATATATTTATTCTTCACATTTTCAAACAGTCCATTTATTTTTCAATGGGTCCATACATTTGGGTGAGGTTTTTTTCTTGACTGAGTAGCCTTGTTTCACTGCCAAAAATAAAATTAAACCATCTAGTGTTCAGCAAAATAACAACTAAATGTCAAATACAGGTAGCCTAGTCAAATAATTAACGTCCAATCACATTAACCGTTACTCTCTCGCAAGAATTCCACTAACGGTCCCTATGTAGCCAAACGTAGCTGCTGCTCATACCATTTGCTTGTAGCCAAATGTAGCTGCTGCTCATTCCGTTTGCGTGTATGAGCTTATTATTTGTATCTCAGTGCCATTTGCTTGGCTAGCTATAGCCTAATGTTAGCTCGCTAACATTGAACCTGGTTGCTTAGCTACGTGCAGATTCATGCAGGGTAGTAACGTCATGAGTTGGGATTATGGTTAATTGTTTACCTAGATAGCTAGCTACATGTCTTAACAAAAGATTCCACTATGCAAGTAACCATTTCAGGTGCGTTCGTAAATTCTGTCATGCCAGAGCGCAGAATAACTGCTTAATTTACGAACGCTCAACACCCATGGAATATGGCCGGTGTCAGTAACAGTCTACAAAAATGCGTAATTCAATTGTTGACAGCAGCACAGTTACAGTCCCCAACTTCTGGATAACATGAAAACAGCCTAACCAGCTCTGCTAGGGTGAGTAAAATGGTCAGAGTGGGGTATTTTCTAATTTGTGTCTGGAAGTAGCTAGCAAGCTAGCCAATATTTGCTTGGGTGCTTGACTGCAGTTGTGATGTCAGAACGTTCGGATCAACCCTACTCATCGGCCAGTTGCTCTGAATTATTTAGGAACATCATTTTTACAGCACAGTTGCAGTCACCAACGCTCTGGATAACATAGCAGCCTAATTAGCTCTGCTAGGGCGAGTAATGTTCAGTGAGCTGTTCTCTCATTCGTGTCTGGAAGAAGCTAGCAAGTTAGTTTGGGTGCTTGACTGCTGTTGTTAGTACAGAATGCACAGATCAACCCTTAAAGAGATGGGTGGGCTAAAACTTAAGATGGTGTGAGCGATGCTGAATGGGTGTAGACAAAGAAGGGCTCTCCAGTAGTAGTACCAAAACATTTTTAAAAAATCACTTTTTTTCAAAAGTGAGTTTACAAGTTTATCTACTTTCAAAGCACAATTACTTTCCCATCGTTGCTCAACTGTAGTGTATGATATGCCATTTTGTAGCACCGAGTCTCTACTTTTATTGAATGTAAAAAACACCATTTCAAATTTTGCTACATAAGACCAATTTAAGCCAGTCGGTCACTAAGTATTCAGCCACCAATTATTCTGTTCATACATCAACTATTTAAAAAAACAACGTTATTTTTGTTAAATATATAGGTATTTTCAACATAATACAAACCTGTGTGGCAGCCATTCTATCACGGAGAGCAAAACGCCTCTCCTCATTTCTTTTCTCGATGCACCTGCCTCTGCCCCCTGGGTCTCCCTCTAGCCCTGCTAGTTGGACTGCCATCATCAATTTTGTCCAACGCAACCTGTGCATACAATGAATGACGTTAGCTAGATGTCCTGCTATGTGAAAAATCTTCTTACAAACATTGGCTATTACTAGCTGTAGCTGCAATTGTGTCAAACTAGCTTTGGTTTAGCAAACGTTAGCAAGGGAACCAACAGAACACATCACGGAAAATCGAAAAGTTGGTTCAGAGATCGTTTTGATATTTCAATCTGCGTGTCCTGATCACGTCTGGTGTGAGTGGACAAAATCAACATGCGCGCGATGGCGCGTGAGCGGTCTGGTCAGCATGTTAGCATTGCAAAATAAATTGACACACACATTTTATTCAATCATTGCACCCACACTGCTCGCAAGCGTCTGCATTAGTAGTTTCACAGTTCCAGGCAAAAACACATTCTTGACTGGGCATTGACATCACATTACTAGTTTCACAGCCCCATGCAAAAAACACATTCTTGACCAGGTATGGACATCACATTACCAGTTTAACAACATTCAAGAACACACTATAGGCCAGGAATGTTGGTTGCATTACCAGTTTCACACTGTTTACTTCAGATACAATTTACTGGATTTAATCAAGTCAAACTTTGGGATTATTCAGTAAGAACAGCAAGCACATTAAAAACTAGTAGTAGGAACCAACATAATTCAATGTGCAAGGGTATATCGCAATATCCTTTAATCCTTCCTCTTAGCAAACACTATATTTATTAAGGTAAATGTGTGTGCTTGCTAGCCTTGAAGTATTAATGGTTGTGAAATTGTAGTACGTGATAGTGGTAATGACGGCAGTAGTCCTAGTAATGGTAGTACTTAAAGGTAGTTAGTTTGTGGTGGTTTGTAGGTGTGGACTTATTATAGTGGGTTATAGTGGGAAATTGTAATAGGCAAGCGTGAGTGCTAGTGCATTAATAGCAATAGAATGGGTTTTTAAATATTTCCATTTTTGTTTGTTATAATAGTCTGATTGTTCTGTGGCAGTGATTTCAGTTTAAAATGTTGAAGCTTGCATTCCACCAGCGAAATGAATGGAGATACAACAAGCTTTATCGTTTATAAAGTATGAATGGTGGCAAAAAGCTGTGTTGAGGAAATCTAAATTAAGTAAGTCAGCACATGTCAAAATTGGGTGGTTTTTGTAGTTGAAATGGATCAAGAGCAGTGGCGAAAACAATTTTTGCTCCATATTCTAAACTGAAGTCACTGCCACAAAACTTTCAGAATGTTTAAAAATATAATTAAGCTTAAAAACCCATTATATTCCTAATGATGCTATAGTACTTACTCTAACCTAACCTTGCCCACTATAATAACTACACACCTACAAACCAACCCAAAATAACTAACTTTAACTAACTCATAGCCTATGACAACCCTATTACCACCATTACTACAACTACCATTAGCTACGCCTACTGCCGTCATTACCACTAATACTACTATTTCACAACCATTAATACTTCAAGGCTAGCAAGCACACACATTTACCTTAATAAATATAGTGTTTGCTAAGAGGAAGGATTAAAGGATATTGCGATATACCCTTGCACATTGAATTATGTTGGTTCCTACTACTAGTTTTTAATGTGCTTGCTGTTCTTACTGAATAATCCCAAAGTTTGACTTGATTAAATCCAGTAAATTGTATCTGATAATAACTGGTAATGCAACCACCATTCCTGGCCTATAGTGTGTTCTAGTTATTAATGTGCTTGCTGCGCAGTAATATGAACAAAATGTGTCCACTTATAGTATTGTTTTTACTGAATTATCTCAAAGTGTCACTTGATGAAATCCAGTAAAATATATCTGAAGTAAACGGTGTGAAACTGATAATGCGACCTCCATACCTGGCCTATAGTGTGCTCTTGAATGGAGTGGTAAAACTGGTAATGCAAATAGCAACATTTGTTTTTGTCCAAGGCTCAACCAGTCTTCACTTGAACACCTAGCATCAAAGCATGAGTTTTGTCTAACCTCCAAAAGCTTCAAACACCAACACAGAAGGCAGACGTTTTACGTGCCCCCAACCGTTTTTTTGTTTGCAGCTTATTTTTTCGGAGAAGTCGGATGCGATCGAATAAATCCCCAATTCTGCTATAAAAAATATAATCTTAGGACAATAAAATGGATGAGTTACTGGGAAGATGAAATGACCAGCAGGACATTAAAAACTGTAACATCTTATGCTTCACGAAGTCGAGGCTGAACGACGACAATATCAACATACAGCTGGCTGGCTATGTGATGTTCCGACAGGATAGAACATCGGTGTCTTGTAAGACAAGGGGCGGCGGTCTATGTATTCTTGTAAACAACAGCTGGTGCATGATATCTAAGGAAGTTTCAGGCTATTGCTTGCCTGAGGTAGAATTTCTCATGATAAGCTGCAGACCACACTACCTACCGAGAGAATTTTCATCTATATTCTTTGTAGCTGTTTACATACCACCACAGTCAGAGGCTGGCACTAAGATAGCATTGAATAAGCTGTATTCTGCCATAAGCAAACAAGAAAACGTTCACCCAGAGGCGGCGCTCCTAGTAGCCGGGGACTTAAATGCAGGGAAACTTAAATCAGTTTTATAAAATTTCTATCAGCATGTTAAATGTGCAACCAGAGGGAAAAGAACTCTAGACCACCTATACTCCACACACAGATATGCATACAAAGCTCTCCCTCGCCCTCCATTTGGCAAATCTGACCATAATTTCCATCCCCCCTGATTCCTGCTTACAAGCAAAAATTAAAGCAGGAAGCACCAAGATCAATAAAAAAAGTGGTCTGATTAAGCAGATGCTAAGCTACAGGACTGTTTTGTTAGCACAGACTGTAACGATTGTCGTCGGGAGAAAGAGAGGACCAAGGTGCAGCGTGGTAAGTATTCATTGTAATTTAATAAAGAATGAATACTGAAACAAAACAAATACACGACAAACGAACAGTCCTGAACGGTGTAACAACACACAGAACAGAAAATAAACACCCACAACTCAAAAGTGAAACCAGGCTACCTAAGTATGATTCTCAATCAGGGACAACGATTGACAGCTGCCTCTGATTGAGAACCATACCAGGCCGAACACAGAAAATCCCAAATTATAGAAAAAAGAACATAGACAACCCACCCAACTCACGCCCTGACCATACTGAAACAAAGACATAACAAAGGAACTAAGGTCAGAACATGACACAGACTTGAATATGTTCCTGGATTCCTCCAACGGCATTGAGGATTACACCACATCTGTCATTGGCTTCATCAATAAGTGCATCGATGATGTCGTCCCCACAGTAACCATGCGTACATACCCCAAACAGAAGCCATGGATTACAGGCAGCATCCGCACTGAGCTAAAGGCTAGAGCTGCCGCTTTCAAGGAGCGGGACTCTAACCTGGATGCTTATAAGAAATCAAGCAATGCCCTCCGACGAACCATCAAACAAGTAAAGCGTCAATACAGGACAAAATCGAGTCATATTACACCGGCTCTGACACTCATAGGATCTGGCAGGGCCTGCAAACCATTACAGACTACAAATGGAAGCACAGCCGAAAGCTGCCCAGTAACACGACCCTACCGGACGAGCTAAACTACTTCTATGCCCTCCTTGAGGCAAATAACACTGAAACATGCATGAGAGCACCAGCTCTACGGGAGGACTGTGTGATCACGCTCTCTGCAGCCGATGTGAGTAAATTTTTAGACAAGTCAACATTCACAAGGCCGCTGGGCCAGACGGATCACCAGGACATGCACTGCAAGCATGCGCTGACCAACTAGCAAGTGTCTACACTGACATTTTCAACCTCTCCCTGTCCGAGTCTGTAATACCAACATGTTTTAAGCAGACCACCATAGTCCCTGGTGGTGCCCAAGAACACTAAGGTAACCTGCCTAAATGACTACAGACCCGTAGCACTCCCGTCTGTAGCCATGAAGTGCATTTAAAGGCTGTTCATGGCTCACATCAACACCATCATCCCAGAAACCCTAGACCCATTCCAATTTGCATACCACCCCAACAGAACCACAGATGATGCAGTCTCTATTGCACTCCACACTGCCCTTTCCCACATGGACAAAAGGAACACCTATGTGAAAATGCTGTTCATTGACTACAGCTCAGCGTTCAACACCATAGTGCCCTCAAAGCGCATCAATAAGCTAAGGACCCTGGGATTAAACACCTCCCTCTGCAACTAGATCCTGGACTTCCTGATGGGCCGACCCCAGGTGGTAAGGGTAGGTAACAACACATCCGCCACACTGATCCTCAACACGGGGGCCCCTCAGGGGTGTGTGATCAGCCCCGTCCTGTACTCCCTGCTCACTGATGACTGCAATGCCAGGCATGACTCCAACACCATCATCAAGTTTGGCGATGACACAACAGTGGTAGGCCTGATCACCGACAACAACGAGACAGCCTATAGGGAGGAGGTCAGAGCCCTGGCCGTGTGGTGCCAGAACAACAACCTCTCCCTCAACGTGATCAAGACAACGGAGATGATTGTTGACTACAGGAAAAATAGGACAGAGCATGCCCCCATTCTCGTCGACGGGGCTGCAGTGGAGCAGGTTGAAAGCTTCAAGTTCCTTGGTGTCCACATCACCAACAAACTAACATGGTCAAGCACACCGTGACAGCTTCTACCCCCAAGCCATAAAACTCCTAAACATCTAGTCAAATGACTACCCAGACTATTTGCATTGCCCCCCCCCCCCCCCCCCCACCCCACTGCCACTCTCTGTTGTCATCTACTCATAGTCACTTTAATTAACTCTACCTACATGTACATACTACCTCAACTAACCGGTGCCCCGCACATTGACTCTGTACCGGCACCCACCTGTATATATTGTTCTTTTTTACTGCTGCTCTTTAATTACTTGTTACTTTTCTCTCATTCTTACACATATTTTTTGGTTAGGGGCTTGTCACTGTTGTATTCGGTGCATGTGACTAATAAAATTTGATTTGAAGCTTTGTATTCCCGCCAAACCACCACCACAAATGCCCCTACACCCACTCAACCTTCCATGTGGGATCCAACACTGCTCTTGAACCATTTATGTTACAAACACCAAACCAAATTGTACATGTGCAGTCTGACTTAACTTAAATTGCTTCAACACAGCTTGTTGCTACAATTCATGGGTCTTTCAATAAACGAGGGTACCGGTGAGCATTTCTTGTTTAGAGCTGTTACAAAGTCATGAATAATAATTTGCCTTTTTTAAATTGTGAATACATTAACATATAAAGGGGAACATACTGTAGATGCATTCATTGTAATTCATGAGTTGAATCAAAACCTATGTTTAAACCCTTTCTCGTGCTGTCCGGGTAGCTGGTCAGACGATCCCGCAGGTGAAGAAGCCGGATGTGGATGCTCAAAAATGCTCATTATGTAAACAAATTTGTGAACAAAACTTAAGAGAATTAAGCTTTTTGTGCGTATGATACATTTTGGAATGTTTTATTTCAGCTCCTGAAACATGTTGCGTTTATATTTTTGTTCAGTATGCTTTAAGACAAGCTAGAGAGCACACACATTTTATTCAAGAAATGTACAGGAAACTGACAAAATAAAGGAAACACCAACATAAAGTGTCTTAATAGGGCGTTGGGCCACCCACGATGCAGAACAGCTTTAATGGAGGGATGTGACACCATGCTTCCATGAGAAATTCCATAATTTGGTGTTTTGTTGATGGTGGTGTAAAATGCTATCTCAGGCGCTGGTCCAAAATCTCCCTTAAGTTTTCAATTGGGATGAGATATGGTGACAGACGGCCATGGCATATGGTTTACATCATTTTCATGCTCACCAAACAATTCAGTGACCACTCGCGCCCTGTGGTTGAGGGCATTGTCTCTCTTGAACAAGGCACATTCCCCATGGACATTAAACACACTAAAGTTATACCTCTGTATAAGAAAGGGATAAAGTCTGACCCTGGGAATTATAGGCCTGTATCTATAATCAGTGTAACATCAAAGATCCTGGAGAGAGTTGTACTCCAACACCATCATTATGTATGATTTTCAGTTGGATTTTAGAAAAACATACTCCACTGATTCATGTCTACTCAGTTGTGTAAAGTAACGAAGTAGAAATACTTTGTTACTGTACTTAAGTCATTTTTGGGGGTATCTGTACATTACTATTTATATTTCTGTCGACTTTTACTTTACTACATTAAAAAAAGTAGACTTTTACTCCGATACATTTCCCCTGACACCTTCGTTACTCGCTACAAAATCGAATCAATCTGAAGCTGGAAGAAAAAAACAAATGATGTTGGCAAAAAGATGCAAGCAACATCGGAGAGTCGGCACACTCATGGGTGAACTTGTTTTGCTAGGCAGCAGGCAACGGCATACAGAGTTTATCCAATCCTCATCAGTTTGGGCAAATCCAAGGGTCCTAAAGTGTAAACCCCATCCACCTGGAGCCTGTCACTTGCAAAACAGTCATCCACTCAGCAGCACTTCGCCCATGTGTGTCCGAAATCGCACAATAATGTCCGACATCGCTCTACCACCACCGCCAGATGAGGACGAACACCCTTGGCTGTATCTAAAATAAATGTTTTCTTTTCTCGGAATGAAGGATTCATCCTACCGGATGAAATGTCTTATGTTTACCAAAAGTTCAGGAAATACTAGCGTTCAAGAACTCACCGTCGATCCTAAAAAAAACACATTAATGTAAGTCTACTGTTAGCTTGCTAGCTAGCTAGAATAACGTTAGCATGCTAATTAGTTAACCTAACATTAGCTAACCTAACTAGCCCACATTTGCGAATGCCACAAGCAGTGTTAGTTGATGCTAGCTAATCCTATATAGTTCACTAACTAGTAGCTACCTACTTTAGCTGGCTAAAATGTGCCCAGATTCAGAAGCTTTGTTAGCTAAAGCAATCTTTTTGCAAGACGGCGCCGATAGAGATGGCAGCTTCGATTTAAGTCCTTAGGAAACTGCAGTATTTTTGTTTTTTTTAGGTGGTATAATTTCTTAAGTGTTATTACATGCACCCGGGAAGAACTATTGGATATCAGAAAGATGTAAATTTACCAGAACAATCAGCACTACGACCAGGAATGCGACTTTCCCAAAGCGGATCCCTAGTCTGCACCTCCCAGGGCAATTGAACTGTTCCAGAGGCCGACCAAAAACAACACCGTTGGAGGAGAGGCTGCTGGAGCGGTCTTCTAGTGAGGCTTCGGATCCGCGCACACCACTCACCGCATCCGAGTATATTACTCACTAATGTCCAGTCCCTAGTTAACAAAGTCGACGAAATTAGGGCAAGAGTTGCTTTCCAAAGAGATATCCGAAATTGTAACATACTCTGTTTCACAGAGACATGGTTAGCTGGGGACATGATGTTGGAGTCCGTACAGCCAACAGGATTTTCCGTGCATTGCGCAGACAGGAACAAACATCTCTCTGGTAAGAAGAAGGGCGGGGTGTATGTTTCATGATTAACGACTCATGGTGTAATTGTATCAACATACAAGAACTCAAGTCCTTTTGTTCACCTGACCTAGAATTCCTCACAATCAAGAGATCTCTCCTCGGTTATCGTCACAGCCGTGTATATCCCCCGCAAGCGGACACCAAGACGGCCATCAAGGAACTTCACTGGACTTTATGCAAACTGGAAACCATATATCCTGAGGCTGCATTTATTGTAGCTGGGGATTTTAACAAAGCTAATCTGAGAACAAGGCTACCTAAATTCTATCAGCGTATCGATTGCAGTACACGAGCGAGTAACACACTCGACCACTGCTACTCTAACTTCCGCGATGCATACAAGGCTCTCGCCATTCCGCCTTTTAGCAAATCTGACCATGACTCCATCTTGTTGCTCCCCTCCTATAGTCAGAAACTAAAACAGGAAGTGCCCATGCTTAGGTATATCCAACGCTGGTCTGACCAATTGGATTCCACGCTTCAAGATTGCTTTGATCACGTGGACTGGGATATGTTCCGGGGAGCCTCAGAAAATAACATTGATGTACACGCTAACTCGGTGAGCGAGTTTATAAGGAAGTGTATATGAGATGTTGTACCCACTGTGACTATTAAAATCTTCCCTAACCAGAGAATGTGGCTTGATGGCAGCATTTGTGCAAAACTGAAAGTACGTACCACCGCATTTAATCATGGCAAGGCTACTGGAAACATGACTGAATACAAACAGTGTAGTTATTCCCTCCGTAAGGCAATCAAGCAAACAAAGTGTCAGTATAGAGACAAAGTGAAGTCGCAATTCAACGGCTCAAACATGAGACGTATGTGGCAGGGTCTACAGACAATCACTGATTACAAAAAGAAAACCAGCCCCGTCACAGACGTCTTGCTCCCAGACAAATTAAACAACTTCTTTGCGCACTTTGAGGACAATACAGTGCCACCGACACAGTCCGCTACCAAAGACTGTGGGCTCTCCTTCTCTGTGGCCGAAGTGAGTAAAACATTTAAACGTGTTAACCCTTGCAAGGCTGCCGGCCCAGATGGCATCCCTAGCCGTGTCCTCAGAGCATGCGCAGACCAGCTGGCTGGTGTGTTTATGGACATATTCAATCAATCCCTATCCCAGTCTGCTGTCAACACATGCTTCAAGATGGCCACCATTGTTCCTGTTCCCAAGAAAGCTAAAGTAACTGAAATAAATGACTATCGCCCCGTAGCACTTACTTCTGTCATCATGAAGTGCTTTGAGAGATTGGTCAAGGATCATGTTACCTCCACTGTATCGGTTACCCTAGACCCTCTCCAATTTGCTTACCGCCCCAATAGGTCCACAGACAATGCAATCACCATCACACTGCACACTGACCTATCCCATCTGGACAAGAGGAATACCTATGAAAGAATGCTGTTCATTGACTACAGCTCAGCATTCAACACCATAGCTTGAGACCCTGGGTCTCGACCCAGCCCTGTGCAACTGGCTCCTGGACTTCCTGATGGGCAGCCCCCAGGTGGTGAGGGTAGGAAACAACATCTTCACTCCGCTGATCCCCAACACTGGGGCCCCACAAGGGTGCGTTCTCAGCCCTCTCCTGTACTCCCTCTTCACCCATGACTGCGTGGCCATGCACACCTCCAACTCAATCATCAAGTTTACAGATGACACTACAGTGGTAGGCTTGATTACCAACAATGACGAGACAGCCTACAGGGAGGAGGTGAGGGCCCTCGGAGTGTGGTGTCAGGAAAATAACCTCTCACTCAATGTCAGCAAAACAAAAGAGATGATCATGGACCTCAGGAAACATCAAAGGGAGCATGCCCCTATCCACATCGACTTGACAGCAGTGGAGAAGGTGGAAAGTGTTAAGTTCCTCGGTGTACATATCACCGACAAACTGAAATGGTCCACGCACAGACAGTGTGGTGAAGAAGGCACAACAGCGCCTCTTCAGCCTCAGGAGGCTGAAACTCTCACTAACTTTTTACAGGTGCACAATTGAGAGCATCCTGTCGGGCTGTATCCCCAACTGGTACAGCAGCTGCACCGCCCACAACCGCAGGGCTCTCCAGAGGGTGGGTCTTCACAACACATCACCGGGGAAAACTACCTGCCCTCCAGGACACCTACAACACCTGATGTCACAGGAAGGCAAAAAATATCATCAAGGACAATAACCACCCGAGCCACTACCTGTTCACCCATCCAGAAGCCAAGGTCAGTACAGGTATATCGAAGCCGGGACAGAGAGATTGAAAAGCAGCTTCTATTTCAAGGCCATTAGATTGTTAAACAGCCACCACTAGCACAGAGAGGTGGCTGCCTACCTACAGACTTGATATCATTGGCCACTTTAATAAATGGAGCACTAGTCACTTTAATAATGCCACTTTAAGAATGTTTACATATCTCGCATTACTCATCTCATACTGTATACTGTATCCTTCACTATCTCTTCTTTACTATCTATTGCATCTTAGCCGCTCTGTCACTACTCATCCATATATTTTATATTTATATATTCTCATCCCATTCCTTTACTAGACTGTGCGTATTAGGTTTTGTTGTGGAATTTTTTAGATATTAGGTTTGTTGTGGAATTGTTAGATATTACCTGTTAGATACTGCTGCACTGTCGGATTTAGAAGGATAAGCATTTCACTACACTCGCAATAACATCTGCTAAACATGTGTATGTGACCAATATTTGACACAAGCTAACTAACTAGCTTCTGAAGTTTCCGAATCTGGACACATTTTAGTCAGTTAACGTTAGTCTAGCCAAATACCTTTTTTTTAAACACCCAGTCAAGCTAGTTAGCTAGCTAATGTTAGCTTTCTAATTTTAGCTAACACCCAGTTAGCTAGACATTTTATTATTTGTGTTAGTTGATAAAGTTGTTCTTAACTTGCTAAGTTATTGACATAACCTACTGACTAGCTAGATCAATGAACATATTTGTTTCTCATTGTAATATTAAATAGTCACTAACTGTCACTTAACTAATGTTGTTTATAGCTTTAAAATTAGGATCCTATACCTTAAGTATTTGGTGATGGTAGTTATCTAGTAACTGTTTTTCTCTTTTCCTTTTCTTATTTCAGAGAAAGCATGTACAATCTAGAAGAAAAAGAAGTGCACACCTATTTAGGCGAGGTGCTGGCTAGCAGAGTAGAACACTTGAAAATGAAGGAGAGCCGTACACTGAAGGAGCTCAGATGCAAAAATGTAATGTCCAACGTTTCGACAGCCAAGCTGTCTTCATCAGGGTATAATCACAAACACTGCGGGATGACTCGTTTATATAGTGTCAAAAGACACACAGGTGTCTGTAATCATGGCCAAGAGTGGCCTAATATCATTGGTTAATTCTCAAATATTAAAATGGCATACAAAGAACATACAAAAAACAAATGGATAGCATATGATCATAAATACATTTTAGACTACACAAGCTTACAAACAATTACAATGGCAAAGTCACAATAATCACAAGAATGGCATCAGTCTACGTTGAGACCGAAGGGAGCAAGGGTCTTTAAGTTAAAGATCCAGGCAGCCTCTCGTTTTAACAATAAATGATCAAGGTCACCCCCTCTCCTAGGGAGGAATCCATTTGTTTTTAACTTAAGACAGAGCTTCATTGGTGTTACTGCCCACTGTATAGACCCTGACAGTTTCAACAGATGCTCTGCAGCCCTGGCCTGTAAACGGTTGACAGGATCGCACACCTTTGATGTGTTGGCAGGCGCCCTAAATAACATCCATTCTGAGTTTGAAATCATGGTTAGGATTGTGAGAACAACAACAGACAACGGCTCTAACTTCTTGAATGCTCTCCATGTTTTTGATGAAAAGATGAAAAACAACGAGACAGTGGAAGCAGTGGGTGGTGAAGCAGCTCAGCCAGGACAGGAAGATGGCGAAGAGGAACAAGAGGAGAGTGAAGAAGTGGAGTTTGTTGATGTGGCAATGATCCTGAATGAAGATGATGGTTTTGAGTACCAGCTGCCGAAGCACCAGCGCTGTGCTTGCCACCGACTCAACTAAGTATCTACAGTCAATGCCCTGAAAGCAACATCCAGAAAAGAAAAAAAAAGAACATGTCCCGTTCAACATTTGGCAAGTGTCAAGCCCCAAGCACTTTGGTACAAATGAGTAAGACTTCGAGGTTCCAATGTAAGTAAGGATTATGTATGATTTTGTCATCATTTAAGTTCTTGAATGTTTAAATCTGTTGCAGTTTCCTGACCTTTTGCTTGGGGACTTATAACTGTTTCACATGTTGTAGCCATACACTAACATTGATCCATTTAGTCAACTACTCATCCAGCCATTGATTACTGTAGTTGAATCAGGTGAAATGGTTAGTGGTCCCCTTTGTATAGGGTTAGGAAACACAGTATTATTATATATATATATTTTTTTAATAGGTTCAATCCAGCTGAACTCACCTTCCTCACGGAGTATGCTGCCACCATGAGCCCAGTCGCAAAGGCCATCAACATCCTGCAGGCTGAAACCAATGTCCAGATGGGGTGGCTACTTGCAACTACCAACCTGCTCATTACAAATCAAGTTGTCCCTGAAGTACTGTAAGCCTCTGGTGGATGTGCTACAACTGAGACTGAAGAAGCGCTTCAGCCACGTTTCATAGCCGCTGCAATCCTTCTCCCCAAATTCAAAACAATGCGGACAAAGGATGACGCCACCATCAGAATGGGTAAGACAACATGTGGTAGATGAATAGTATTTTATTATTAATAAACAACTGTGTATAGTGTACATTTTGACACTTCATAGATTTGAGAAACACCCATTTAAAGTACAATCCTGACTTTGTGGTTCAGTCCAACGTGTAGCCTATTTACCCCTGTTGCTTGGTTTATATAGATAGGGGATGGGGATGGATGAATGTAGGCTCTTAACTGCATGATTTCTATTGTCGTCTTCTTTGTATTTCAGGAATGGACTACATCAAGGACCACCTGGAAGAACCCTTGCAGCAGCTAGGTGATGGAACCAGTTCATCTGATGAGGACTTCTTCTCTGCCATGAAAACGTCTCAAGCACAAGAAAGCTCCAAACAGATGGACGGACACCTGGCCTGTTCAGCGGATCATATAGAGTTGCTCAAGTCCTTCCCGGCAGTCTGTAAGCTGTCTCTGAGGTTAAACACACCCTTACCTACATCAGCTGCCTGTAAAAGGCTGTCCAGCATTGCAGTACTTGTTTTCAGCCCCAGGAGAGCAAGGCTGGATTCCAGAAACTTTGAAAACCAGCTTTTCCTGAAGATGAACCGTAAATTCTTCAACTTCAAGTAATGACAGCTTAACGCTAGCAAGCCCAAGGACACGACTGCCTAATGCATTTTGTTAATTTATGTTTAAAATTCACAAGTTTTACCCCCAAGCCATAAGACTCCTGAACAGGTAATCAAATGGCTACCCAAACTATTTGCATTGTGTTTCCCCCCCAACCCCTCTTTAACGCTGCTGCTACTCTCTGTTTATCATATATGCATAGTCACTTTAACTATACATTCATGTACATACTACCTCAATTGGCCCGACCAACCAGTGCCTCCACATTGGCTAACCGGGCTATCTGCATTGTGTTCCACTACCCACCACCCCCTCTTTTACGCTACTGCTACTCTCTGTTCATCATATATGCATAGTCACTTTAACCATATCTACATGTACATACTACCTCAATCAGCCCAACTAAACAGTGCCTGTATGTAGCCTCGCTACTGTTATAGCCTCTCTACTGTATATAGCCTCGCTACTGTTATTTTTCACTGTATTTTTACTGTTTTATTTCTTTACTTACCTATTGTTCACCTAATACCTTTTTTGCACTGTTGGTTAGAGCCTGTAAGAAAGCATTCCACTGTTGTATTCGGCACACGTAACAAATCAACTTTGATTTGATTTATAGTTGTCCTTGTTACAAAGGTATGATCTAACACACCGATTTCTAATACAGTTCCATCAGTGGTGATGTCCTCATATTCCTACAGTGAGGTTGTGTGCAGTTCTATACATGTACAGAATTGTTTATTTTTTTAAGTATAGGATTCTATTTTTTCTAAAGCAAAGTGTCTGATTGTAAGTGCTTGCGTTTACTGGCTATATTCCTTCATTAAGGCATAATTCTATTTTGTCTGTAAGAGATATATTTTGAAGTGCTGCCTATTTGAGAATCCAGTTGTTGTTTTTTTGTATCTGAGCTATTCTTGCATCTGTAAGACTACCTTTCAGAAAAGCACAAACCAAATAAAAGGGCTGGCTGTTTTGCTTTTTGGATTTACAGCTCCTATGTTTCATACTTTTACTTTTGGAGCCAGATACTTAAGGACATCCAACAATGCTTAAAATAAGGAATTTAATGTACAACTTTTACTTTTACTCAAGTTTGAGTACTTTTTACACCATTGAACTTAAGTACATTTAACACCAGATACTTTTAGACTTTTACTCAAGTAGCATTTTACTGGGTGACTTTCACCTTTACTTGAGTCATTTTCTATTAAGGTATCTTTACTTTTACTCAAGTATGACAGTTGAGTACTTTTTCCACCACTGTGTCTACTTTAATTCACTGACCTCATCAGGAAAGAGATTGAGGGAAATCTCTGTGGAATGGTACTGCTTGACCTACAAAAGGCCTTTGATACAGTTAACCACTGTCTCCTAATCTCCAAACTGGAGGCACTGGGGTTAAGCAGTATCTCTCTAGGCCGGGTAAAGTCCTATTTATCAGGTAGTGAGCAAGTAGTAAAGGTTAATGGTTCACTGTCTCAGGCAAAACCAATGAGTTGTGGCGTCCGCAGGGGAGCGTGCTTGGGCCTCTCCTGTTTTTTACTGTATATTAACGATATGAAAGATGCTTGTTCTTGCCATCTATTCCTTTATGTGAATGACTCCACTTCTTGTGTCTCACAAAAGTAAAACTGTTGGAGAGCATACTTATCACAGAGCTTACTAGCAAATGGCATGGCGATAATAAGCTATCTCTGCACTTAGGTAAAACTGAGGCAATTATTTTTGGAGCCCGACCTAAATTGAGTAGCTCCTCTGAAATCAGAGTGGAGTTAGGGGGTGAGGTGCTGACAACTAAAACCTGTTAGCAACCTGGGATGCTTCCTTGATGGAAGCTTGGGAGGTGTGAGCAGGGTCTCTAAGTGCAAGGGAAGGTTAATGCCAGGACTAAGTTTTTGTCTCGAAAGTCCAAGCTGCTTGATAAGGACTCCATGAAAGCGCTAGTCACTGCCTTCCTTCAATGCCATTTTGCCGACACTAGTAATTCCTGGTTTGGGGGCTTATCTAGGCTTAAGGGGAAGCTCCAGATAGCCCAGAATAAGTTGATCAGGGTAGTATTGAAGGTGAAACTCAACAGGCTGCCTGTTGAGGCTAGGGTGTCCCATATTAGACTAGGTTTGGTTTACAGGAGTATTTATGGTCCTGCAACCAGATATCTAACTGATTACTTTCCCCCGTGTTAGGGATACACAAAACCACAGCACCAGATCAGGTGTTGCTAATGTGTGGTTATACAGATTCAGGAGTTATGCTGGGAAAGGCACTGTTTAGTTTACTGGAGCCTCAGACTGGAATGAGTTGCCTCTGCCCATAAAATTACATCTTCTCTGGGCAGCTTTAAAAATACAGTAAAAAACTGTTTGATGTCTTCTGTGTCCATATGAATGACCCCTATGATGTAACTGTAATGATAATGTTCTTATTCTTTGTTTCAAGAGGACCACAACAGAAATGAAGCCCCAGACTTTGTGTTATCCATGATGATTTTACTCATGTATGGCTTTTTCAAGTTTTATGTGTTATTTTTTTTTTAAATGGTCAAATTAATAAACTAAACATCCAACGGGGGCTTTGCCATGGTAGCCAAAATCAAGGCCAGCCCAGCATTTTTATACATGACCCTAAGTATGATGGGATGTTAATTGCTTAATTAACTAAGGAACCACACCTGTGTGGAAGCACCTGCTTTCAATATACACTGCTCAAAAAAATAAAAGGGAACAATTAAACAACACAATGTAACTCCAAGTCAATCACACTTCTGAGAAATTAAACTGTCCACTTAGGAAGCAACACTGATTGACAATACATTTCACATGCTGTTGTGCAAATGGAATAGACAGGTGGAAATTATAGGCAATTAGCAAGACACCCCCAATAAAGGAGTGGTTCTGTAGGTGGTGACCACAGACCACTTCTCAGTTCCTATGCTTCCTGGCTGATGTTTTGGTCACTTTTGAATGCTGGCAGTGCTTTCACTCTAGTGGAGTCTACAACCCACACAAGTGGCTCAGGTAGTGCAGCTCATCCAGGATGACACATCAATGCGAGCTGTGGCAAGAAGGTTTGCTGTGTCTGTCAGCGTAGTATCCAGAGCATGGAGGCGCTACCAGGAGACAGGCCAGTACATCAGGAGACGTGGAGGAGGCCGTAGGAGGGCAACAACCCAGCAGCAGGACCGCTACCCCTGCCTTTGTGCAAGGAGGAGCAGGAGGAGCACTGCCAGAGCCCTGCAAAATGACCTCCAGCAGGCCACAAATGTGCATGTGTCTGCTCAAACGGTCAGAAACAGACTCCATGAGGGTGGTATGAGGGCCCGATGTCCACAGGTGGTGCAGAACGTTTGGCATTTGCCAGAGAACACCAAGATTGGCAAATTCGCCACTGGCGCCCTGTGCTCTTCACAGATGAAAGCAGGCTCACACTGAGCACATGACAGACGTGACAGAGTCCGGAGACGCCGTGGAGAACGTTCTGCTGCCTGCAACATCCTCCAGCATGACCGGTTTGGCGGTGGGTCAGTCATGGTGTGGGGTGGCATTTCTTTGGGGGGCCGCACAGCCCTCCATGTGCTCGCCAGAGGTAGCCTGACTGCCATTAGGTACCGAGATGAGATCCTCCTACCCCTTGTGAGACCATATGCTGGTGCGATTGGCCCTGGGATCCTCCTAATGCAAGACAATGCTAGACCTCATGTGGCTGGAGTGTGTCAGCAGTTCCTGCAAGAGGAAGGCATTGATGCTATGGACTGGCCCGCCCGTTCCCCAGGCCTGAATCCTATTGAGCACATCTGGGACATCATGTCTCGCTCCATCCACCAATGCCACGTTGCACCACAGACTGTCCAGGAGTTGGCGGATGCTTTAGTCCAGGTCTGGGAGGAGATCCCTCAGGAGACCATCCGCCACCTCATCAGGAACATGCCCAGGCGTTGTAGGGAGGTCATACAGGCACGTGGAGGCCACACACACTACTGAGCCTCATTTTGACTTGTATTAAGGACATTACATCAAAGTTGGATCAGCCTGTAGTGTGGTTTTCCACTTTAATTTTGAGTGTGACTCCAAATCCAGACCTCCATGGGTTGATTGATCCACATTTGATTTCCATTGATAATTTTTGTGTGATTTTGTTGTCAGCACATTCAACTATGTAAAGAAAAAAGTATTTAATAAGAATATTTCATTCATTCAGATCTATGATGTGTTATTTTAGTGTTCCCTTTATTTTTTTGAGCAGTGTACTTTGTATCCCTCACTTACTCAAGTGTTTCATTATTTCGGCAGTTACCTGTACTTTTCCAGTCATTTTTATTATTCTTCCACTGGAACCTCTGACGCAACAGTTTTTAAAGTTACTGAGACCAAAACAACTTTAAAACCTTTAGGCTGACTTGCTCCAGGTTGCTTGGAAAAAACATTTTTGATAGTACTATTACTTTTCCTACGACAACCACATTTGCATGAATCACAATGGAGTTTACCCAAACAACTCAATATTCAAGTCTACCAAAGTAGTCATAGTGCTAAACAGAACTCCACCAATCCTTAGATATAACCTCCATATGCAGCTTACTCTGTGTCAGTCTTAAACAGCACTTCCCAATCTCCGTCCTCGGGACCCAAAAGGGTGCGCTTTTTGATCTAGCACTACAAAGCTTGATGATTAGTTGATTATTTGAATCAGCTGCGTAATGCTAGGGCAAAAAAACAAAACGTGCACCCCTTTGGGTCCCGAGGACTGAGATTGGGAAACCCTGGTCTAGAATGGCAACGCAGTACGCTATTGAAGCACGTTCTTTCCGTGGCTTACCGCCCCCGGTTGAGCTGGCTGTGCCTTCACTGCCGTGGCTGAGGAGAATGGTCATTGGAGAGAGCCAAGGGGGGTGGCACTGTACTGTGCTGGCTCTGGTATTTTCTAGACACATTCTCCTTTCTGGCACAGTTCCAGCAATTATGCTGAATGCCCATTGGAGAACCCTTTGAATAACCGTTTTGGGTTCCAGGTAGAACAATTTTCACTGAATGTTCTACATGGAACCAGAAAGGGTTCTAAGCTGGAACCAAAAAGGGTTCTCCTATGGGGACAGCCAAATAACCCTTTTTTCTAAGAGTGTAGAGACTACATAATGACACCACAGACAACAGTACTGGATATGTAATAAATCACTCTGTGCCTTGAGATGTCATAATACTCCTCGTCTGTTAACTGAGCAGAATCGTGCTGGTCTACAATCTTTGTTGTTGAATTCTCATACTGTTAACAGCAATACACAAGTGCATGTGAACAGTAACCTCCCCTGAATTTCAAATCAAGTTCCAGCCCCCACTACATCCTATGCACTTTCGGATTCAGGGAACATTTCAGCTTTAATAGAACATCAAATGATCAGGTAGCTTGACATCATCATTGGAAAGGATTCAGATAGGCTACACGATCACAACATTTATAATCACCATCTGAATATCTTTTTTAGAGAAGACTACGCTGTGATTTTGAACATGTAATCTTCAGATGTTGCTATGGATTCAAACCACTGTAGACTCAACATGGCCATAGTTTCACTGAAACATTTAATTTTCAGTAGATGCTGTCGTATGCATTTTCATCATCGCAGTAGAAACATTGAAATGTCTCACATAACTTTAATAGCAGGTTTAGGGTTACAACAGCAGGTTGTGACATGTGTTAGCACAAATCAAATTAACAAAATAAAAAAAGGAGTTAAAAAGGTAAAATCCTACGGCCCATCTACGCCCATGTATTAAAATGTTTTTGTTCACAATATTAAAAACAGATCATGAGTTGGTCAATGTGTTACCAGGAACTACAAGCATCAAACCAAATAAATGGAGAGGTTCTATGAGCTCTGCCTAAAAAAAACACATGACTTCCTACACATGAAAGCACTTGGTCGGGTCCAGGTCCACTGTCTGTCACACTTCATTGACTTCGTCACCTGTGAAAATGTCAAATCATCAATAGAACATTCCCTGCTTGGCCTAGGACTTTACTCCATATAAAACAATGAGCATCAATCTTCACAGGGCCGGCCCCCGACCAAATAATATTAATATATATTGAGTATATATTGACATTAAGAACACCTGCTCTTTCCATGACAGACTGACCAGGTGAAAGCCATGATCCCTTATTGATGTCACTTGTTAAATCCACTTCAAATGAAGGGGAGGAGACAGGTACGTTTTTTATTTTTAAGCCTTGAGACATGGATTGTGTATGTGTGCCATTCAGAAGGTTAATAAACAAGACAAAAAAAATGTAAGTGCCTTGGAACGGGGTATGGTAATGGATGCCAGGTGCACCGGTGTGTGTCAAGAACTGCAACGCTGCTGGGTTTTTCACACGTTTTTTTTCTCCACAGTTTCCCATGTGTTGTGTGTTATAATTGTAGAATACACAAGGTGCAGTTTCGAAATCTTGTTGTGGATCAGCAGTTTCTCTTGTTATGGCCATCACTCAATCAGCCATGTCAGCTCACAATTCTTAGATTGGAGTCCCTCTGGATGTGCCCAATTAAAGTAATCGTCCACTTGATCAAAGGCACCAACAGATTTTTCACCTAATTGGCTTGGGGATTCGAACCAGCAACCTTTGCTTTTAGTGGCCTTTTATTTATTTTTTGTAGTACGTTTACTAGTTTCTCCTCAATTTCATAATATCCAATTGGTAATTACAGTCTTGACCCATCGCGGCAACTCCCCTCCAGACTCGGGAGAGGCGAAGGTCGAGAGCCATGCGTCCTCCGAAACGCGACCCTGCCAAGCCGCACTGCTTCTTGACACACTGCTCGCTTAACCCGGAAGCCAGCCGCACCAATGTGGAAACACCATCCAGCTGGTGACCGGGGTCAACTTGCAGGTGCCCAGCCCACCACAAGGAGTCACGTGAGCGCAAGGTGGACAAGGAAATCCCGGCCGGCCAAACCCTCCCCTAACCCGGATAACGCTAGGCCAATTGTGCGCCGCTTCATGGGCCTCCCGGTCACGGGATTGAACCCCGATCTGAACCCCGCCTCAAGCACTGCGCCACTCAGGAGGCCAATCAGCCCAACGATCTTAACCGCTAGGCTATCTGCCACCCCGCTGATTTTGTTAGTCACTCTCATATCATTAACATGGCATAAGTCTTGACAAAATGTGTAGAATTGCAGGACATTAGCTTTAAAAACATAAAAACGTATCTCAATCCCATGACAAAATGGGAAGAATTGTAGGAAATTAACTGTAAAACTACACATTTTATACTGTAGAATTGCATGGAATTTGATATAAAGTTGCTAAACTTCTCTCTGAACCATGGCAAAATCTGTAGAATTGCCAAAAGTTTGCTTTAGAAATGCAACATTGTCTTTACTCCCCATGACAAATGTATAGAATTGCAGATAATTAGCTTTACAACAAATATATTTATCTCCGCTGTCAAGAGGGGGGCCACTAAATGTTTTTCCTGGGAGGTGCAAATCTCACTTAGGGCACTCAAAAGGCTAGGGCCGGCCCTGCATCTTCATTCCTGTCATTTAAGCATGAGTATGAGAAATGTAGGTTTGGTTATAGAAAGGTTGTTATGTACTTACTCTCTGCACACGGGGAGCTGTATTCACTCACAGCTTCATCACCTGGGAACAGAAAAGAGGAGAATGCAGAGGTCAGTTCCATTCTAATGATAACTACTTCCCTGACAGTCAACATCATTCAATTCCCACTTCAATGGTGAACCAATGGGCCCATACTGGTGAGGTCTCATTTCCTTCTTCAGGGAACTAGAGTTATGGACAGTACCAGGCAAAAGTTTGGACACACCTACTCATTCAAAGGTTTCTTAATTTTTTTACTTTGCGGAATAATAGTGAAGACATCAAAACCATGAAATATGGAATAATTTAGTAACCAAGACAAAGTGTTAAACAAAATCAAAACATGTTATATTTGAGATTCTTCAAAGTAGCCACCCTTTGCCTTGATGACAGCTTTGCACACGCCTGGCATTCTCTCAACCAGCTTCATGAGGTAGTCACCTGGAATACATTTCAATTAATAGATGTGCCTTGTTAAAAGTTATTTTGTGGAATTGCTTCCCTTCTTAATGCATTTGAGCCAATCAGTTGTGTTGTGACATGGTAGTGTTGGTATACAGAAGATGGTATTTTACCAAATAGGGCTAAGTCCATATTATGGCAAGAACAGCTCAAATAAGCAAAGAGAAATTACAGTCCATCATTACTTTAAGACATGAAGGTCAGTCAATGTGGAAAATGCATATTCCCCCTCAGGAGACTGAAAAGATTTGGCATGGGTCCTCAGATCCTCAAAACGTTCTACAGCTGCACCATCGAGAGAATCCTGCTATGGCAACTGTTCGGCCTCTGACCGCAAGGCACTACAGAGGATAGTGCGTATGGCCCAGTGCATCACTAGGGCCAAGCTTCCTGCCATCCAGGACCTCTATACTAGGCAGTGTCAAAGGAAGGCCCTAAAAATTGACCCCGTACGGCCAGCGGTATTGGAGCGCGCAGTCTAGGTTCAAAAGGCTTCTTAACAGCTTCTACCCCCAAGTCATAAGACTGCTGAACAACTAATCAAATGGCTAACCAGACTATTTGCATTGAAACCCACCCCCCTTTTTTTACACTGCTGCTACTTGCTGTTTATTATTAATGCATAGTCACGTTACCCCTACCTACATGTACATATTACCTCAATTATCTTGACTAACCTGTACCCCCGCACATTGACACGGCACTGGTATCCACTGTATATAGCCTCGTTATTGTTGCTCTTAAATTTCTCTTACTTACGTTTATTTAATTGCTTTGTTGAGGGCTCCCGAACAGCGCAGCGGTCTAAGGTTGTGGCGTAACTACAGCCTGGGGTTTGATCCCAGGCTGTGTCACAACCGGCCGTGACAGAGGGTCCCATAGGGCAGTGCACAATTGGCCCAGCTTTGTCCGGGTTAGGGGAGGGTATGGCCGGGGGGGGGGGGGGGGGGGGGGGAGGCTTTTCTATTCTGGTTAGAGACAGTTTGTGCTGTTCTGTGAAGGGAGTAGTACACAGCATTGTACGAGATCTTCAGTTTCTTGCATGGAATCGCCCTAATTTCTCAGGACAAGAAAAGAGACCGACGAGTTTCAGAAGAAAGGTCTTTGTTTCTGGCCATTTTGAGCCTGTAATCGAACCCACAACTGCTGATGCTCCAGATACTCAACTAGTCTAAAGAAGGGCAGTTTTATTGCTTCTTTAATCAAAACAACAGTTTTCAGCTGTAAGGTCTAATACCTGTTGTATTCGGCGCATGTGACAAATATAATGTGATTTGAAATCCATAGAATGCCAGACTTTGATGACAAAATTTCCCCACGACTGCCCGCTGCACCACCTTCCTGTTCAAGTGAGCACAGGTAAGTCGAAAAATGTATTGTATGCTGCTGCATAAATTATGTAATATGCCAGGGAGATACGTATACTGTAGCTAATTAAGTAATACTAAGTGTATGTTGTGTAGTAAGCTATTATTAGCCCATGTGCCTCACCCTAATAATTTGGTCCCTTTCCCCCTCATAATTTAGGCTAATGTTAGGACTTGGTGGTGCACATGTAGCCTATAGCCTGTTTAGAGAAATGTAGTCATTGAATATTGTAAGAGCTTTCATTGTCTGCTTATATGCCCCCTTTACTTATCCTACGGTTCTGACTTGGTGTACAGGGAGAATACTGTCAGAACGCCCATGTTCTGAATTATGTCGCTGTACATTTCAAAAGTGCTGAACAAATAGTTATATTGACTACGTCCGTCCTAGCTCGCTCATTAATGTCTTAACTTCTTTGGGGTAGGGGGCAGTATTTTCACGTCCGGATGAAAAGCGTGCCCAGAGTAAACTGCCTGCTACTCAGGCCCAGATGCTAGGATATGCATATTATTACTATTGAAAACATTTGGATAGAAAACACCCTGAAGTTTCTAAAACTGTTTGAATGATGTCTGTGAGTATAACATAACTCATATAGCAGGCAAAAACCTGAGAAACAATCCAACCAGGAAGTGGGAAATCTGAGGTTGGTCGTTTTTCAACTCAGTCCCTATTGAAGATACAGTGGGATATTGGTCATGTTGCACTTCCTAAGGCTTCCACTAGATGTCAACAGTCTTTAGAACCTTGTTTCAGGCTTCTACTGTGAAGTGGGAGAGAATGAGAGCTGATTGAGTCATGGGTCTGCCAGAAGGCCATGTGCTCAGTCAGGCGTGCACCCATGAGAGTTAGCTCTATTCCCTTTCATTTCTAATGACAAAGGAATTCTCCGGTTGAAACATTATTGAAGATGTATGATAAAATCATCCTAAAGATTGATTATATACATTGTTTGACATGTTTCTACGAACTGTAATATAACTTTTTTGACTTTGTCTGGACCTTGTGCCTGCGCATTTGGATTACTGCACTAAATGCGAACAAAAAGGAGGTATTTGAACATAAATGGACTTCATCGAACAAAACTAACATTTATTGTGGGACTGGGATTCCTGGGAGTGCATTCTGATGAAGATCAAAGGTAAGTTAATATTTATAATGCTATTTCTGACTTTTGTTGACTCCATAACATGGCGGGTACCTGTATTGCTTGTTTTGTTCTCTGAGCGCTGTACTCAGATTATTCCATGGTGTGCTTTTTCCGTAAAGCTTTTTTGAAATCTGACATAGCAGTTGCATTAAGGATAAGTATATCTTTAATTCCATGCATAACAGTTGTATTTTCATCTAAATTTATGATGAGTATTTCTGTAAATTGACATAGCTCTCTGCACTTTCCCCGGATGTTTTGTGGAGGCAAAACATAACGCGCCAATGTAAACAGAGATTTTTGGATATAAAAATGAACTTTATCGAACAAAACATACATGTATTGTGTAACATGAAGTCCTATGAGTGCCATCTGATGAAGATCAAAGGTTAGTGATTAATTCTATCTCTATTTCTGCTTTATGTGACTCCTCTCTTTGGCTGGAAAAATTGCTGTTTTTTTTGTAATTAGGTACTGACCTAACATAATCGCATTGTATGCTTTTGTCGTAAAGCCTTTTTGAAATCGGACACTGTGGTGGGATTAACAACAAGTTTATCTTTAAAATGGTGTATAATACATGTATGTTTGAGGAACTTTAATTATGAGATTTCTGTTGTTTGAATTTGGCGCCCTGCACTTTCACCGGATGTTGGTCAGGTGGAACGTTAGCGTCCCACGTAACCTAGAGAGGTTAATCGAAATGACGTATTGCCTCTTATCCGCTCGTCGTCCCCTTATGCCGTAGTTTGTACATCTCAAATGTCAGTAGAAACCACATTTGTTTAGGCAAGTCAGCCATATGAGCCATGTATTGTTTTCTTTTAAAGGCAGTAAAATTAGGCTGAATTAACTTTTTCACTGCCAGACAAGGGTTTCTGTGCATGAGATGACATTTTTGCTGTCTGTGTTAGATGGAATTCTTACTTGTCTGGTAGTAGTCATACACTTTCACCACAGCTGGTTTCAGATTCCTCACAGGCACATCCTCCTCTATGGCCAGGCTGTACGTCTTCGTTTCCTTCTGCTTGAGCTGGAAGAAAAGGAATAACATTTGACATTGCAGTTCAATGTTATAGATTCACATAGTGTCACTGTATAAAACCTCCACTACAGTCTTACTTTGATGTTACTGTTCATGTTAAATCCAGTGTGTAGATGCAAATGAGACCACATCCAACTAGGTTCTGTAACCGATAGACAGCCCCGTTTAGATGCAACATTCATTATTCATGTTCCTACCCCATCTAGGTAGATGATGACATGTCCTTCCTCCAGGTCAACACGTTTGACAGTGGGGTCATTTTTCAACTGGAAGAACAGAACACAGGACAGTGTCATAGACAGTACAACTTATACGTTCAAAGGACAACTACTGGCATTACAATTAGAACAGACGCCATTATCATGTTATACATCAACTAATCCTCAAGGTGATTATACTTAGGGCCTGGAGTGTTCCCTAAACTGGTAAAACTCCTGGCCCTGATTAAATGGTGTTCCCCTCAACTGAGGTTCTCTTATTGACTCACAGGCCTGAGGGAGGACTTGTCCAGGACGAAGCCGGAGAGAAGCTTGACATTGATGATCACCATGTTGGTCTCCTCTCGCCGACCATTGTACCTGTCAGTCACAGAGTCAGATGAAGGATGGATATTATCTTAAAGGTGCAAATATGCAGGAATCGCTCCGCCATTTCCTGATTGCTAAAATTCTACTAGTTAGCTTAAGTTAAGTTTGTGACAAACAAGCAAGAAAATCATTGTACACTCTCTAAACCGCTTTGAAATATATTTTCAGTAACCAAACATTTTTTATTTTATGCTGTTCAAAACCAAAAGTAAAAGACGCAAAAACGATACTTAAGAATGGGAATCATAAAAATAGCGCACATAGAACAGATCTAACAGATCTTAGACTTGCTGTCAATAAGGATGACAGATCTATCTCATATTTCTACATGAATTTGGTCAGGTCGCCCAAAAAGTTACACAGTGCAGCTTTAAAGATACTTTTAAAATGCATCTACACACTGGTGGTTCAGTCATTATTTTCAGCTGCTATTTCAAGGGTAAAAGGAATACCACTGTACCTGACAGCCACAGACACGATCAGAGATTTCTGGGTGCCGTCACATTTCCCAAGCGTCTGTGTTGAGATGTTGAAAGCAGAGAAGTCAGGAGGAGGGGGAATATTGTAGTGCATGGCGATCTGAAAAGACAGACGATACTACTGAGATGCATGAAATCAACATACACATTTCAATGAACAGTAGCACACATGCATTTCCATTAATGCTGAAATTCTAGGGTTGAAACGTTAGTTGTTGTGCAACAGTGTGCTCTACTGAACACAAACCAGATACTACATGCAGTACTGAGAGGCAAAAAAGGGAAAACCGACTGGAGCCTGACCTGCACAAACACGCAGCTCTTGCCCTGTGCCTTGATGTTGTAGTCCCCAGGGACCTCCCTCAGCTGCTCCTCCTGATAGAGCAGCCTGTTGTTCTGATTCACAGTAAACTCCATCTTCAGGCCGCCGGCCGAGCTCACACTGACTGTACTAGCGCCCTCTGGACTGAAGGTGGCAGCACCGTACTTGGCCAGGGCCTGCAGTGCAACCACTGTGTCCTGGTGACAGGGGTGAGGTGGGAAGAAAAGTACTGTTGCAAAAACAAATCCGGGTCGACTATAGCTTGGGTATGGATGGAGAGAATCAATATACTAAAGCAATACATATGAAGACTGTAATATGAAGCTAAACAATTCAAGGAAATCCATGTGTTGTGTTATGAAATTATTGTAAAGCTTTAATACAAATGTCCAATTTACTACATTTCATATACAAATAAGGCTTTGGTGTGATCCATGTTTGGCCATGTACTAACAGTAGCATCTATTGGCAGAGGAGTTGCTAGAGTAAATAAATGTCTACCAGACCAATAAAGTACCTGTGTGGAGGCGAATCCTCCGTAGGGGTTCTGCTGCTGGGCCAGCCAGCGGACGATGCCAGTGGAGTAGTCCAGCCCAAAGCCTGGCATGGTGGGACCGGAGAGCAGCGCCAGCAGCACATAGGATGTCATCTCTACCTCCAGAGAGTCCGTCTTCGTCCCAGAAGCCTCTGCTCTCTCCCAGTGACGATTGCCACCTGTGGGAATTTTCATTGTCAGTGGTCGGCAGTGACCGTTTTACAGCAGACAAAGGTAGAGAGAGACATTTTCACCAAGAGACAAGACATACCGGAGGTAGCAGCTATCTTGTCCAGGTGGGTGATGAGCTTGGCCCTCATGTCCTGGTTTTGGGCCAGGGTGAAGGTGTAAGATAGCAGGGCCATGGTGTAGGTGTTCTCCAGCTGGTCAGACACTGCTGCCTTCAGACACATCAGACTCTTCTCCACCATGGGGTCCTGACACACCCACAGACAACATGATTGTGTTTATTAGGCACCAAACAGAGAAGCACTGATTGAAACTGGAAGGGAATATCTGGACCAATAAGAAACATGCACATTTTCAGTTGCAAAATGTTCATGGGTTTTCCATTGCGCGCCCTAATGAATACAACCCAGACCTTTATTACATTTTAAATACGGGTATGAGTACCGAATCATTTTAGCAATATAAATAAATTAACTAGTGTATATACTGTGTACAGTGACAGAGCTTGAGAGGATCTGCAGAGAAGAATTGGACAAAATCCCTAATATATGTATGTATGTATATATATATACACACACACACAATAATATATTTTTGATTTTCTCCCATTCTTCTCTGCAGATCCTCTCAAGCTCTGTCAGGTTGGTTGGGGAGTGTTGCTGCACAGCTATTTTCAGGCCTCTCCAGAGGCAAAACAGTCGGAGGTCCTGAGCGCTCTGGAGCAGGTTATCATCAAGGACCTCTCTGTACTTTGCTCCGTTCATCTTTGCCTTGATCCTGACTAGTCTCCCAGTCCCTGCTACTGAAAAACACCTCCACAGCATGCCACCACCACCATGCTTCACCATAGAGATGTTGCCAGGTTTCTTCCAGACGTGACACTTGGAATTCAGGAAAAATAGTTCAATCATGGTTTCATCAGACCAGAGAATCTTGTTTCTCATGGTCTGAGAGTCTTTAGGTGCCTTTTAGCAAACCACAAGTAGGTTGATATCTGCCTTTTACTGAGGAGTGGCTTCCTGGAAGTCTGGCACTCTACCATAAAGGCCTGATTGGTGGAGAGCTGCAGAGATGGTTGTCCTTCTGGAAGGTTCTCCCATCTCCACAGAGGAACTCCAGAACTCTGTCAGACTGACCGTCAGGTTCTTGGTCACCTCTCTGACCAAGGCCTTTCTCCCCCGATTGCTCAGTTTGGCCAGGCGGCCAGCTCTAGGAAGAGTCTTGGTGGTTCCAAACTTTTTCAATTTAAGAATGATGCGGCCACTGTGTTCTTGGGGACCTTCAATGCTGCAGAAATGTGTTGGTACCCTTCCCCAGATCTGTGCCTCGACACAATCTGTCTCAGAGCTCAACTGAATTTTCCTTCAACCTCATGGCTTGGTTTTTGCTCTGGCATTCACTGTCAACTTTGGGACATTATATAGATAGGTGTGTGCCTTTCCAAATCAAGTCCAATCAATTGAATGTACCACAAGTGGACTCCACTCAACTTGTATAAACACCTCAAGGATGATCAATGGAAACAGGATGCACCTGAGCTCAATTTCAAATATCATTGCAAAAGATCTGAATACTTGTGTAAATAAGGAATTTCTGTGTTTTTATTTTCAATACATTTGCAAACATTTCTAAAAACCTGTTTTCGCTTTGTCATGGTGTATTGTGTGTAGATCGCTGAGGTTTTAAAACATGTTTTTAATCCATTTTAGAATAAGGCTGTAACGTAACAAAATGTGGAAATAATCAAGGGGTCTGAATACTTTTCCAGACAGAACTGTATATTGGGATGTTGTTTAACAAATTAGAATACATAGCAAGTGAGGTGTTCTGTGGGTGATATCGTCTTATTTAGAATTGTGTGAAGTAGTTGGGTGGCTAAGCAGAAATATCCACTAGGGCCGTTCATGTTTTGATAAAAGCACCAAATGTGGCCTTGTTAATCAATAAGATTTAAAAAATACTTGGATATGAAAGAGGTGATAACTCACAGAAGTGTTGCCATCCAGCTCCAGTAGTGCAGCGGTGATGTAGGCAGTGAGCGACACTTGATCCCCAACCCCTCCCTATGACAACAAAGGATGCCAGTAAACATCATACAGTACTCCAAGGTGTTAGTTTCAAAGTCACATTGATATCAACTGATATCGGGTAAAAACATTGCACTGTTTAAAACAACATTCACATGATAATGGTGCACAAAGATAAGGAACAGGGGGTAAAAAAACGTATTGTTTTGGAGATGCACAAAAGCTGTCGGGACTAGTCAGCCTGAGGTCCCTTTAGGGAGGTGGTGTGTTCTCGGGACTGGCTAAAACATGCTTGGGATTCTTGTTGTGCTCAGTGTGTGCCATTTTGTGCTCTTTTGGGGCACACGTGGGGTTCTAAGGTTCTCCTGAACAGTACATTATCCTACATGTCAGTGAAATATGAATTATGTAAAGTACAGTCATGGCCAAAAGTTCAGAATGACACAAATATAAATTTTCACAAAGTCTGCTGACTCAGTTTGTATGATGGCAATTTGCATATCCTCCAGAATGTTATGAAGAGTGATCAGATGAATTGCAAAGTCCCTCTTGGCCGTGCAAATTAACTGAATTCCACAAAAACATTTTCACTGATTCAGTTTGAATAACAGACGGGAAGCTTCAAAAGGAGGGTGGTGCTTGGAATCATTGTTCTTCCTCTGGTCAACCATGGTTACCTGCAAGGAAACATGTGCCGTCATCATTGCTTTGTCCAAAAAGGGCTTCACAGGCAAGGATATTGCTGCCAGTAAGATTGCACCTAAATCAACCATTTATCAGATCATCAAGAACTTCAAGGAGAGCGGTTAAATTGTCGTGAAGAAGGCTTCAGGGCGCCCAAGAAAGTCCAGCAAGCTCCATGACCGCCTCCTAAAGTTGATTCAGCTGCGGGATCGGGGCACCACCAGTACAGAGCTTGCTCAGGAATGGCAGCAGGAAGGTGTGAGTGCATCTGCACGCACAGTGAGGCGAAGACTTTTGGAGGATGGCCTGGTGTCAAGAAGGGCAGCAAAGAAGCCGCTTCTCTCCGGGAAAAACATCAGGGACAGACTGATATTATGCAAAGGGTACAGGGATTGGACTGCTGAGGACTGGGGTAAAGTCATTTTCTCTGATGAATCCCCTTTCCGATTGTTTGGGGCATCTGGAAAAAAGCTTGCCCGGAGAAG